>NW_006936449.1:0-528 GCF_000298275.1 Orycteropus afer afer
ATAAATTCTGGGGATAAGTCCCTTGTCAGATATGTCATACCAAATATTTTTTTCCCAATCTATAGGTTCTCTTTTGACTCTTTTGGAAAAGTCTTTGGAAGCACATAAAAATTTAATTTTTAGAAGTCCCAATCATCTGGTTTCTCTTCTGCTGTTTGTGCATTTTTAGCTATGCTTGATAGTCTATTTATGCCATATATTAGGGCCCCTAAATTTGCCTCCAGTTTTTCCTTGAGGAATCTATAGTTTTAGGTTTCACATTTAAGTCTTTGATCCATCTGGAGTTCGTTTTTGTGTACAAATCTTGTTTCATTTTTCTACAAATGGATTTCCAGTTTTGCCAGCATCATTTATTAAACAAACATTCTCTTCCTCCTTTAATAGACTTGGGGCCTTTGTCAAACATCATCTGATCATAGGTCGATGGATCTATTTCTGGGTTCTCAATTCTATTCCATTGGTATGTGTATCTATCATTAAACCAATACCAGGCAGTTTTGACTACTGTGGCTGTATAGTAGGTTTTGA
>NW_006936449.1:2910-3702 GCF_000298275.1 Orycteropus afer afer
TTCTATGTTTTGAATAGTTTGTGTAGGATTGGTATCATTTCTTCTCAGAATGTTGGGTAGAATTCTCCAGTGAAACCGTCTGGGCCAGGACTTTTTTTTGTTGGTGATTTCTGAATGACTTGTTCAATTTCTTCTTTTGTGATGGACCTCTTCAACTTTTCCACATCAGTCTGTGTTAGTTTAGGTAAGTGGTGTGTTTCTAGCAATCTATTCCATTTCTTCCATATTTTCAAATTTGTTGGACTACATTTCTTCATAGTATTCTGATATTATCCTTTTTATTTCAGTTGGTTTTGTTTTGATGTCACCATTTTGTTTCTTATTCATGTTATTTGTATTCTCTCCTTCTTTGCCTTTGCTACATTTGCCAGTGGTTTGTCAATTTTATTGATCTTTTCAAAGAATCAATTTCTTGTCTTGTTGATTTTTTCTATTGCCCTTCTATTTTCTGTTTCATTGATTTCTGCTCAAATCTTGATTATTTCCTTTCTTCTAATGACGGTGGGCTTTTCTTATTGTTCTTTTTCTAATTGTTGGAGATGTTGGTTTAAAGTGTTGATTTTGGCTCTTTCTTCTTTTTTGATGTGTGCATTGTTGTTGTTGTTAAGTGCCGTTGAGTCCTTTCCGACTCATAGCGACCCCATGCACAGCAGAACAAAACACTGCTCTATCCCGCGCCAGCCCCAGAGTCCCTGCCATACTTGAGCCCATCATCGCAGCCACCGTGTCAATCCATCTCGTTGAAGGCCTCCCCCTCTTTCGTCGACCCTCCACCCTACCAAGTATGACATC
>NW_006936450.1:0-2689 GCF_000298275.1 Orycteropus afer afer
TGGTTTCCCTTTTCTTTGTTGAAGAGTGTCTGTGCAATCCTTCTGCCTAGTTCGCCATCTTGCCCCGCCTCTGGAATTATGTTTTAAAAATGTAAATATTTTATCTTGGCAGACTCCCAGCATGCATTTATTGTGACCCATCCTTTAATTCAGCATCGCCAGCAAACTCATGAGGATGCATCAAGGACCATCAAAGGTTTTCCTCCCACCTTTAGGGTCTGAGAAGGAGCTCTGGTGGTGCAGTGCCTAAGGCAATTGACTGCTAACCAGAAGGTTGGTGGTTCAAACCCACCAGCTGCCCTGCAGAAGGAAGATGAGGCAATCTACTTCTGTAAAGCTTTACTGCCTTGGAAACCCAATGGGGGTTGCTACGAGTCAGAATCAACTCCGTGGCAGCGGGCGTTTGGGCTCTTTAGGGCCTGAGGTTTGCCTGGGTAGTGCAAATAGTTAAGTGCTCAACTATTAACTGAAAGGTTGGTGGCTTAAAACCCACCCAGTGGCACCTCGGAAGAAAGGCCTGGAAATCTACTTGTGAAAAGTCAAAGCTTTTAAAACCCCCTGGAGCTATTCTACTCTACACCCATGGGGTCATCTTGAGTTGGAATCGACTCAATGGCAATGAGTTTGGTTTGGGTTGGGTTCTTCAGGGTCTGAACTTCTAACATTAGTAACCTTAGGGTACAGAATAGAGATGCATCTCAAAAGCTTCTTTGAGTGTCCTCTGAATGTTCAGGTACTTCAATCACATGACAAGTTCCCTGAAAGGAGCAAAAGGAATGGCTGCTGAGAAACATTGAGGGGTTGGGGAGGTTGCCCTAGAACTACTGCCTAAGGTCTCTATACCTAAAATTTAAGGAGGGGGAGGTATTTTTGGATTAATGATTAGAAGTAAAGAAATGTTAATTTCTCAAAAATGAGGAGATGAAAGGATGAGGAAAGCAGAGTATAATTACCCCCCTTGTAAAACATAGTTCATTGTAAGTATTTCCAAATCAATTTCTTTATATGGTATTTTATAACATTTTGCTGTTTTTAATTACCAGGATATAGAGGATTGTAACTGGGTCGATGTACGTCAATTATGTCAAAGGAATTGGAAAGGGAAAGGTCAGACACTACCTGAATCACAACTATTTCTAAAGTTTTAGGAATGAACATGCAAAAGGAATTCACTATAACAGAATCCTTCTCTACCACAAAATGAATGCAATTAATGCAACTGAATTGCACAATAAAAAATGTTGAAATGGCAAATGTTTTGCTATGAATATTTTTACCACAATTTTTTAAAAATCCTTCTCATTATGTTTTTCTTCTTACAAGCAAAAGCAGTTTATTGGCTTAATAGAACTAAGTCCCTCTTCCATCTTCCCCTTTCCTACTGTAACACACAAATTCTGAAAAACATGAAAAGCAGCCCTAGCTTATTTTAACAAATAGCTGAAGACAGGATGAAAATAAATCTGATTAATCTTGTCCTTCAAGGAGAGGAATTTATTTAATGCTTTTAGATGTTATCTTGTGCAACCTACCCATCATGAAACTGGGAAACTATTATTTGTGGGTCCAATGAATGCAAAATTGATTAACAGGTCAGTGTAAATGTCAGCTTGGGAGAGTTTAACAAATGTAGTTCTACAAAGGTCAGTTCTGGCCCAGTACTATTTAACATTTTGATCAATTATTCGCTGCAGATAGGTGATAGAACTGGAGGTATGTCATTAAATCTGCCAATTAAAAAAGAAAAACTAGTTAAAATATAAATAGATTTTGACAAGTTAGAAGACAGGGAGGGATCATTTGCTATCCTCAGAGTTCCTACTAGTACAATGTAGATGCCCAATAAACTTCGGTTGATTCAAATTAATGCCAACAAAACAAAAGATCAGTGTGAGTGATTTCCTAAAAGAGGAAAAGGACAAATCATTTAATAGGTGTTTTGACTGGTACCTATTCAAAAATTACTTCTAACAACACAATCATGACCTACCAAAAGCAAGAAGATTGAGGTATCAGTGATATACACAAATCAAATTTAACTAACAAGAGTGAAAATGATAAAGTAGGAAACACAACTCCTGCACACTTTGTTACTCTTTTTTCTTATGTGCACATGTATGCTGTTGTTAGGTGCCACTGAGTCCATTTTGACTCATAGGAACTCCATGTGACAGAGTAGAACTCCCCACAGAGTTTCCTAGCTGTAGTTTTTATAGGAACAGATCACATCTTTCTAGTGCAGAGCCATTGGTCAGTTCAAACTGCCAACCTTTGGCTTAGCAGCCAAGCACTTAACCATTGTGCCACCAGAGCTCCTTGCACATGTAAAGATATAGAGATACATGATGTTGTAGTTAGCTGCTGTCAAGTTGCTTCTATATATGTGAACCTTAAAACTGAAGTACTGACATAACTGAAATGGGTGACTCCAGGCCTAAATTAAAAATCTGTGCTGACTTCAACTACAATCTTCACTTTTCCTTTTCTAAAGACAACATTCAGCCTTTTCATGAAAGTTTAATTACTTATAACACAGAGTACAAGAGTCAGTATTTCAAGCTTGGATGAAGAATTGTTTGTTAAAATGTGTCTGTTAAGAATGCATAGCTGGCTACTACTGTCAAACCCTTGAAGGGGGATCGGTGCAGGAGATCCTGAATAGAGTGGGAGAACAATGTGAAACAAAACT
>NW_006936451.1:0-603 GCF_000298275.1 Orycteropus afer afer
TAAATATTGATTTGGGTGAAGAGAAGGGCAATGTACCAAATGTGAGTGACCAATATGGCAGCTTTGAGGATGAGAAAGACATAGAGAGGTACATGAGAAGTACAGACAACCAATATGGACCCATTTGCATATACAGTACTGAGTTGTAAGTGTAGGCAGACATGGGTATATGGATGGATAGATAGGTGGACAAGCTAAACAATTAGTTATGTCTATGAAATGGGGAGTGTATCCAAGATCATATATAGGGGTGGCAGAAAATGGTCCTAAATTTTATGTGAATGATTAGAATTCCCAGGTGTATAGTAGAGCTGACAAGGGGCAAGGTTGTGGTCACTGTTTGGTCACAGATAGCTACCCAGAGGGACCGAGTAGTTGAACCTTCAGGCTTGGGACCATAGTCACAGGGGACATCATGCTCAATTGGCATAACATACTATACAAAACGTTCCACCTCCTACTTTGGCGAGTAGCGACTGGGATCTTAAAAGCTAGCAAGCTGCCATCCAGATGCAACGATGGGTCTCTCTTCATCAAGAGCAAAGAAGAAAGAAGAAAACCAAAATTAATGGAAACAATCAGTCCTAGTGACTGGTACACCAT
>NW_006936451.1:3033-3772 GCF_000298275.1 Orycteropus afer afer
GGAGCAGCTGGTGGGTTTGAGCCACTGACCTTCTGGTTAGCAGTCAAGTGCCTTATCCACTATACCACCAGAGCAGAAGTAACCCCTAAATTTGACTCAAACTGTGGTACATTCTCTGCAAATATGACCACAACAATTTCTCCAATTACTTAATGAACATGCAATGTCTCTCATCAAGAGATGGAATAGATTCCTCCTCTACTTGAATCTTCCTTGTTTCTTTGATTTGCTCTGACCCATAATTTGTGGTAAAAGTGATGTGGCGTCAGTTCTAAGCTGTAATAGTCTGGGACTTTTAAGAAGCTGACACTAAGACAGGGTTAAGTATGTAAGAGATTTATTGGGAGAAATGGTTACAAAGGATAAATGAGAAGGAGCAGAAATAGACAGGACAGACTTCAGACAACAAGGCGGTCCTAATACTATATAAGATGTTCAACTACACTGGTGGAGAGAGAGATCCAATGAGCTCCAAGCTGTTCCAGCCACCCGAGTGAAGTGTCCGTAATACGAGTGAAGCCATTTTGTTTATTCTAAGTGTCAAGCTCCCAGCTGAAAAAGAGACATATAAATGACCAGACAACACTAGATGGAGAAGATAGAGTGCTCATAGGAGTCCAACCAACCTAAAGAATCATGAGACAATATGTCAATATTATTTTTATTTATTTATTTACTTTTTTTTTTAAATTATGATTTGGGTGAAAGTTTACAGAGCAAATTCATTTTCCATACAGTA
>NW_006936452.1:0-547 GCF_000298275.1 Orycteropus afer afer
ACCAGGATTATCATCTGTATCTGTATTAATTGGTTCCCCTTTTCTTTGTTGAAGAGGGTCTGTGCAGTCTTTCTGCCTATTACCCCATCTTACCAGAATGCCTAATTCCAACTTTTGAAGGAATCACCATACTGCTTTCCACAGTGGTTATACCATTTTATAGTCCCATCAGCAGTGTATGAGAGTCCCAATCTCTCTGCATCCTTGCCAAGATTTATAATTTTCAGTCTTGTTCAACTTTGTTATTAGTGCTGGTGCCACATGGTATCTCGTTGTTTTGGTTTGTGTCTCTCTAATGGGTAAGGATCATGAACATTTCTTAATATATTTGTTGGGTGCTTAAAAATCCTCTTTGGTAAAGTGCTTATTCATGACTTCTGCCATTTTTGAATTGCATTATTTGTCTTTTTATTGTTGAGTTGTTGGAGTTTTCTGTAAATTCTGGAGATAAGTCCCTTATCAGATATGTCATTGCCAAATATTTTTTCCTAATCTGTAGGTTCTCTTCTGACTCTTTTGGAGAAATCTTTGAAAACACACAAAAATT
>NW_006936452.1:1772-2442 GCF_000298275.1 Orycteropus afer afer
CTTTATTATTTTGAGGAATGTCCCTTCAGTTCCTATTTTGATGAGAGTTTTGATCAGGAATTTGTTTTGGATTTTATCAAATGCTTTTTCTGTATTAATTAATATGATCATGTGGTTCTTTTTCTTTGTTTTATTTATGTGGTGTGTGATGTTGATTGTTTTTTAATGTTGAACCATCCTTGCATGCCTGATATGAACCTCACTTGGTCATAATGAATTATTTTCTTGATATGTTGTTAGAGTCTATTGGCTAGGATTTTGTTGAAAATTTTTGCATTTATCTTCATTTGGGATATTGGTCTGTAGTTTCCTTTTGAGGGATGTCTTTGCCTGGTTTTGGTATCAAGGTTATGCTTGTTTCATAAAATGAGTTAAGGAGGATCCCATCCTTTTCTATGTTTTGGAATAGTTTGAATCGGAGGGAGTCGTGTCAGTTCTTCGCTGAATGTTTAGTAGAATTCTCTGGGGAAACTGTCTGGGCCAGGACTTTTGTTTCTTGGTATTTTTTTTTTTTTTTAATGACCTGTTCAATTTCTTCTTTTGTTATGGATCAGTTCAACTTTTCCACATCAGTCTGTGTTACTTTAGGTAAGTGGTGTGTTTCTATATATCTGTCCATGTCTTCCAGATTTTCAAATTTGTTGGAGTACATTTCTTCATTCTATACTGA
>NW_006936453.1:0-2736 GCF_000298275.1 Orycteropus afer afer
GGTAATGTACCAAACAGTGTTTCTTTGCTATTCGTAAGGTTTTCCCTGGCCAATTCTTTGAGAAGTGGACGGCCTCTTCCTTCTTCCTAGTCTGTCTCAGTCTGTAAGCTGGGCTGTTACCTGTACACCAGGTGCATGTTTCTGGGTTTTAAACACCAGAGGCTCAGCCTCAAAACTCAGGTCTACATGTCACCATAGTAGGACAAACCAATAGATAAGTTTGTCTTGCTGTTGGAGACCTCTCGTATCACCCCCACCTGGGTCCCTGTGGCTGACTGTACCTCTGTCTAGCTTCCTGGATTTAATCCCATTTTTCCTGCTCTTCTGGCCTGGTGCTTTGGGCATCCCTGAGTTGTCCCTGGGGCTAAGTGCTCCTCTGTCTGGGTTCCTGGCTTTTATCTCCTTTCTCCTGCTCTTCCGGCCTGCTACACTGGGCGGGCCTGAGTTTCCTCTCATCACCTAATCCCTTTGGCTGATTTCTCTTCTCTCTGGCTTCCTGGCTTTTAATCCCCTTTCTCCTGCTCTTCCCGCCTGCTACTTTGGGCCTACCTGAGTTGTCTCTCCTCACCTGTAACCCTGGGGATGAAACTAAATAATAGTACTGAAAAACTATTGAGTCATAGAAGAAATCAGAAGTGAAATTACAATTACTTAGAATCCAACAATTATGAAAATCCAGCATTCTAAAATCTATGGGATGTACATGCAGACACATACTCTATGAAAATGCATCCGTTGGAGCAATCGACCACAGGGTGCCAGAGGAGCAACATTCACATGGAGGAAATGCAGGACAAAAAGGAGTGCATAACTATGAGGGGCATGAGTGGAGGGTTATTGGGCAAGGAGGGGAGGAGACTGGGTTAGGATTGGACATGGTAAATGAGAGTGAAACTAAAGGTACATGTAATGTTGAATGTAAAACAAAGTCTTAAAATAAAAATAAAAAGAAAAATTTTACAAACCAAAATAAATAAATAATACCAATGGGATGCAACAAAAGCAGTTTTAAGAGTGAAATGCCCACATTAAAAAAAAAGGAGAAAGATCCAAAATCAGTAACTCAACCCAACGCTTGCACAAATAGAAAGGGAAGAGCAAAAGTCCAAAGCTACCAGAAGATACAAAATAATAAACATCAGAGCAGAAATAAAGAGAAAACAGAAAAGAAATAGAAGTGAATCAACAAGGCCTGAAGTTGGTTCTTGGAAAGGATCTATAAAATAAACTGTTGGCTAGAGTGACAAAGGTAAAAAATAAGAAGATGCAGATAACTAAATAATAAATAAAATGGGAGATATTACAAAAGGCCCAACTGAGAGAAAAAGGATCATAACACAATACGATGAAAAATTGTACTCCAACAAATTTGAAAACCTAGAAGAAATGGACAAATTCTTAGAAACACATTACTTATCTAAACTTACACAAATAGAGACAGAAAATAAAAAAAATAAATAAAAACATGACAAAAGGAAAAATAGATGTCTTCAAAAAACAAAGCCAGGACCAGATGGCTTCAATGAAGAAATTTACCAAAACATTCAGGCAAGGGCTGATTCCAGTTCTGACACAAACTTTCAAAACATAGAAGAGAAAGGAATAAATACTCCCTAACTTATTCTATGGGAACTCTGGTAGCATAGTGCCTAAGGCACTTGACTGCTCACCAGAAGGCTGGTGGTTCAAACCCACTAGCCACTCCTCAGAAGGAAGATGGAGCAATCTACTTTTGTAGTGATACTGTCTCATAAACCCAAGGAGGGGTCTCTATAAGTCGGGTCCGACTCAAGGGCACATAACAACAACAACAGCTCATTCTATGATGTCAGCATCACCCTGATCCCAATGGTGGTAAAGAAATTAAAAAAAAAAAAAAATTACAGACCAACATCCCTCATGATTATAGATAAAATATTCTAACAGATAGAATTCAACAATAGATCGAGAAAGTCATGATTGTGATTAAGCAGGATTCATATCAGGAATGCAAGAGTGGTTTAACTTTAGAAAACTAATCAGTGTTATTCACTACATAAACTAAACAAAGCAAAAGAACCACATGATCATTTCAATTGGTGCAGAAAAGCCATTTGATAAAATCCAACACAATTTCCTATGAAAAATTCTCAGCAAAATCAGAATACAAGGGAACTCTCTCATCATAATTATGGGCGCATATAAACACCTGCTTGGTAAATGGAGGTTCAACCATCCCCCACTCCCACCCACCTTCTGGGCCCACAGGAACACCATCACACTCTGTGTGCTCGGACGGAGCCTGGGTACCCTGCCCTGCCCTCCTCCAATTTTTTTTTTCTCTTTCTTTTTTCTGGTTTTTAGTCTGCTTGCTTTTGTCTGTTTAAAAGTACTACTATTATTAATATTTATATCCTTTTTATTCTTTATTTTTGAGCCCATTTTTCCTTTATTCTTCCCCTCCCAGGTCCTAGTTTTCAGCTTTTTTTCTTTTCCCTGTTCCTGGTTGCAAAAAAAAAAAAAAAAATTTTTTTTCTTCTTTTTTCTCTTGGTTAAGCCCATTCTTTCTTTTTTTTTCTTGCATTTTTCCCATTTTTTCTTCATTATTTTACTTTTCTGCTTTTTTTTCCTCTTATTGCCCTATCCCCAGATATTGCAGGTTTTCTTGTTTTTTTTCACTGACCTTCTTGTTTATCTGGAGGGTGCAGCCATTTTGATTGTTTACACATGGCAGCCATTTGGGACATTTAAAGTGAC
>NW_006936454.1:0-535 GCF_000298275.1 Orycteropus afer afer
CCCTCTGGACCAGCACAAGTCCACAGCTCAACCCATCTTCCTCTTCACTGCTGCTTCCCCTTTTACTCCACAGCCACCAGAGCAGTCCTCCATGCAGTCCCTGGCTAGCAAGGCTGATTTTTAGGTTAATTCTTAGATCTTCCCACCACTTGGGAATCTCCAAAGGATCGCTTAGGATCGCTGTCAGACCGCAGATCCGTATGTCTCCTTTTTTGGTATTTTTATGCAAATTCTTCTGCTAGTTGGGGTTTATTCCACTTCAATATCCTTCCCTTCAAGGCTCAGGGTTCCAGGATTATCTTCTGTGTCTGTGTTAATTGGTTTCCCTTTTCTTTGTTGAAGAGGGTCTTGCAGACTTTCTGCCTATTCCGCCAACTTGGAATTGATCTATTGTCTGATTTCTTGAGTGATGATTCCATTGGTGTTGATTTTGGAACCAAGTACTATGAAATCTTTGACAACTTCAAATTTTTCTGCATTAATCATGATGCCACTTATTAGTCCAATTGTGAGGAATTTTGTTCTCTTTATATTG
>NW_006936454.1:1985-2671 GCF_000298275.1 Orycteropus afer afer
ATATATTCAAAGTCATATTTTGGCTCTCATGGACTTGTTTTAATTGTCTTCAGCTTCAAATTAAACTCTCATATGGACAGTTGATGGTCTGTTCCACAGTCAGCTCGTGGCCTTGTTTTGGCTGAAGATACTGAGCTTTTTCATCACCTCTTTCCACAGATGTAGATCTGATTACCATGTACTCCATCTGGTGAAATCCATGTATATAGCCACCATTTATGTTGTTGGAAAAGTCACTTGCAATGAATTGGTCTTGCAAAATTCTATCATGCCATCTCTAGAGTTATTTCTATCACTAAGGCCATATTTTCCACCTACCAGTTATTCTTTGTTTCCAACTTTTGTGTTACAATCATCAGTGATAATCAACACATCTTGATTGCATGTTTGGTCAATTTCATACTGCAGAAGTTGGTAATAATCTTCAATTTCCTCCTCTTTGGCTTTGGTGGTTGGTGGATAAATCTAAATATTGTTGTTGTTGTTGTTGTTGTTGTTATTATTATTATTATTATTATTATTGTGATTTGGGTGAAAATTTACAGAGAAAATTCACTTTCTATATAGCAGTTCACATACACTTTGTCTCATGACATTGACCACAATTTACCACAATGAAATACCTCCCCTCCCACTTCCTCCCAATAGTTACCTCCTCCCCTGTGTCCATCCCTCCATGCTCTCCT
>NW_006936455.1:0-510 GCF_000298275.1 Orycteropus afer afer
GTGGGACAGACAATTTGTGCATGATTACTAAACAAAAAGTTGGTGGCTCAAACCCACCAAGTGGCCCTACAGAAGAAAGAAGTGGTAATTTGCTTCCATAAAGACTAAACCCAGGGATACCCTGTGGCCATACAAGTGGATGGGATGTGGTGTCTCATTGTTGTTTTGATTTAAATTTCCCTGATGATTAATGATGTTGGGCATCATTTCAAATGCTTTTTGGTCACTTGTATATCTTCTTTGGAAAACCATCTTTTTAAGTCATTTTCTTGTATAATTACAGAGTTTATCTTTCTGCTGTTGAATTTTAAAAGTTTAATTTATTCTGATTAAACTTTTATCAGATATATGAGCTATAAAATTTTTCCTATGCTATGTGTTGTCTTTTAACTCTTGTGATAATGAAATTTGATGCATAAACATGTGTCATGTTGATGGAATCCAATTTAACCGGTTTTCATTTGTTACTTTCCTTTTTGAAATAGCTATTTTTTATTCCAGGAGCTCTGG
>NW_006936455.1:1175-2701 GCF_000298275.1 Orycteropus afer afer
GGTTGCATTGGGGTAAATTGTATTCAATGTCATGAGACAGCGTGCTTGAGAACTGCTGTATGGAAAGTGAATTTGCTCTGTAAATGTTCATCCAAATCAAAATTTAAAAAAAAAAGTCTGTATGTTATTGATTCTTTTTTGCTTGAGAAGACTGCCTTGTGGTCTAATATGCAGTCAATTTTATTAACTTTCCATTATATGCTTGAGAAGAACGTGTATTTCCTGTCAGCTGGATGCAGGACTCTACATACTACCTTTAGATCAAGCTTGTTAACTGTATAGTCAAAGTTGTCTCCTCTCCTACTAAGTTTTTATCCATTTGACCTATCAGTTATTGAGAATATTGTATTAAAGTCTTCCACTGTGAGTATTTATTTCTCAAAACACACAATTATGTTAATGATTTGCTTCACATATTTTGGGAATATTTTATTAAATATAGGAACTCTGCTGGCGTTGTGTCTAAGAACTTGACTGCTAACCAGAATGCTGGCAGATCAAACCCACCAGCCACTCCTTGGAAGGAAGGTTGGGCAATCTACTTCCTTAGTGATACCACCTCAGAACCCAAAGAATGACCTGTTGATTCTATTTGCCTTGTCCATTAGTATGGTGAATCCCCTGATACGGGGTCTGATGGTTTTGCAACTTTCCTTCTGCACAGACCTTGATGTCCCTCAGTTCCTCTGTGAAATTGCTCAGGTCCTCAAGCTTGCCTGTTTCAGTCCAGGTAAGGGGAGGCATCCAGGCCCCAACCCCAACAGGCAGGGAATTGGAGGATAGCTAAGCCAGAGGGAATGACAGAGCACAGCAGCACCACGGATCTAGGTAAGGGGAGGGTGGAAGGTTTTGAACAGCTAAGGGAGACAAACTTGTCTGTCAGTTTGTTCTACTGCTGTGGCTTGCATGTTGCTCTGAGGCTTGAGGCTGTGCCAAAGGTGTTTCAAGTGCCAGCAGAGTTCCACATGGTACACTGGTTTAATGCAGCTTACGGACTGAAACAGTCAAGGAAGAAGGAAGAGGCCATCCACTTCTCAAGGAATTGGCCAGGAAAAACCATATGAATAGCAGAGAAACTCTATCTGATACAATACTGCACAAATTTATGAATACCGTGGAAACATTATCTGAAGTAGTGCAGGAGGATGAGCTGCTTAGGTCAGAAGGCTTTCAAAATATGGCTAAGAAAGAGCTGTATCATCAGAGTAGGACCAACCCTATTGATATGGATTAAGTAAAGCTTTCAAGACTTCCATTTGCTGACATGACAAGACTCAAATTGAGGAGAAACAGCTGCAAACATCCATTAAAAATTGGAACATGGAAAAAGCTCCAGGCAAGATGGCGGACTAGGCAGAAGGATTGCACAGACCCTCTTCAACAAAGAAAAGGGAAACCAATAAATACAGACACAGAAGATAATCTTAGACCCCTGAGCCTTGAAGGAAAGGATGCAGATTTGGATTAAACCCCAACTAGCAGAAGAATTTGCATGAAAATACCAAAAAAAAAGGAGACCTACGGAG
>NW_006936456.1:0-440 GCF_000298275.1 Orycteropus afer afer
GTAATTATTGATAAGTTTGAATTTTTTGCTGTCATTTTGTTATGTGTTTTTTGATGGTGTCCCTGGTTTCTTTGTCCCATTTTATTTTCTGTGCTGAGCTCATTATGTTTATGAATCGTGTTATCATTTCCTTTCTTGCTGTTGTTTTAGTATTTGCTGAATATTTGTGTTTGTCATCTTTTTTTATTGTGATGTAAGGGTTTATCATTTTTCTCTGAGGTTACCCTATGATTTATAACCCTATCCCCAGGTCTAAAACAGTCCATTCTATCTTGCAACTCTCTTAACTTCCTCATCATTTAGAAGTTCTTTAACTACACAGTCTTTTGCCTCTTTTTGTTTGTAGTCCTCACTTGCCAATTGATGTCTCTGGTTCCCTGTTTACAATCTTGTAAGCTCATTTTATTTTGGATATGTCTATAGCTGTAGTTTCTGGGTTG
>NW_006936456.1:2641-3431 GCF_000298275.1 Orycteropus afer afer
ATTAAGAATAATAATAAAAAGGACAAAAGTATTAATGATATTAGTTGTTTTAAAACAGGTAAATATAGGCAAACTAGTCACCAGAAAAAAAGAAAATGAAAAAGAAAAAAATAAATAAATAAAAATTAAAAAATAGAAAAAAATCAGTGGAGGACAAGGCAGGGACCTTAAGCTCTGTCTGAGCACATAGACTGTGATGGAGTTCCTGTGGACCCAGAAGGTAGGTGGGAGTAGGAGATGGCCGCACCTCCATTCACCAAGAGGGTGTGAGGTATAAGAGTAACAAGAGAAATGTACCTTTTCAGTCGTGCAGGTCCTGAATGTCCTTGGGGTTGCTGGAAAGCAGAGCGTGTTCTTAAGCCCCAGGAATCTGCAAGAGTTCTGTCTCTTTAAATATCCAAAATAGTCAAGCCACTTTTTAAACCTTCATAATGGCAGTGCTCTCTGGACCAGCAAAAGTCCACAGCTCAGCCCACCTTTCTCTTCACCTTCTCTGTTTATTCCCCAGCCACCGTGCACAGTCCTCCGTGCAGTCCCTGACTAGCAGGGTGATTTTTTGGTTAATTCTTAGGTCCTACCCCCACTCGGGAATCTCCAAGTTGTCTGTGCCATCAAGATCACTCAAAATCGCTGCCAGACTGCAGCTCCGTATGTTTCCTTTTTTGGTATTTTCATGCAAATTCTTCTGCTAGTTGGAGTTTAGTCCACTTCTATATCCTTCCCTTCAAGGCTCAGGGGCTCAAGATTATCTTCTGTGTCTGTGTTAATTGGTTTCCCTTTTCTTTGTTGA
>NW_006936457.1:0-2751 GCF_000298275.1 Orycteropus afer afer
ATCTTTCCCTTCAAGGCTCAGGGGTCCACGATTATCTTCTGTGTCTGTGTTAATTGGTTTCCCTTTTCTTTGTTGAAGAGGGTCTGTGCAATCCTTTTGCCTATTCCGCCATCTTGCCAGAACTCACTTATTTAGGATATCTTTAAACTCCACCTCATATGAATCAACTTTATGCTGATACTTCTAAAATAAATTATTTATGCAACCCAAATAGTGGTTTCCTCAGTGGATAAATTCCATAAATTTTTTAGTAAAAGAATAAGCCTCAAAAAATTATTTCTTTGTATTATGATATGAGCAAATCATTCTAAACATAAGAAACCAGTTGCCATGTGGTGGATTCTGACCCACATGTGTCAGAATGGAATGGTGTTCTATAGGGTTTTCAATGGCTGATTTTTTAAAAAAATGGCATTTCTTTAAAGGCAACTCTGTGTGAACACCAACTGCCAACATTTTGCTTGGAGCTGAGAGTGTTAACTCTCTGCACCACCCAGGGTCTCCTAAGAGTAGCTATTTATAAAGAACTCCAAGAGTAATTAAAGTTACAACCACCATTCTTGTCTCCATAAGGAGGAGAAATTCCATCAACCCTGCCCCTCATGAAGTTTTCTCCAGCATCACAGACAACCTCTGTATTTCTATTTGTTCCTTAGCATGCACACCTTGGCTACCCACAGACTCTTTTGCACCCTCCTCACAGCAAGACAGGGTCTCCTGAATGGGCTGCGATTTCTTCTCTGCTCCAGCTTCAGTAACATTTTTTTTTTTTTTTTGCTTTGGTGGTGTCATGTTTTCTGAGAGTCATGGATGTCACTGTTATCAGCTAGCTGACTTTCTAGAAGGCAGAATAAGGAGAATATTCTGTCTTTTGATCTTTGAAAAGTATTTACAACACTTAACTCTGTAACTTAGTCAATTAGTTCATTTATTTTATTTTTTTGCATGTTTGTGGATACAATGACTTCTTTCTTCTGGTATCTGAGTGGCTCTTGAAGAGAAGGAATAGGGTGCTAGGAGTTAGGGCTGAGAGACAGATGTGGTTAAAAAGTACATTTAATCTGGGTTGAAATGCTATAAAGTGTTGAGGTCAGAATAGGAGTAATGAGAGAATCAGGAATGAGATTAATTCCGAATTTGCTAATTATCTTGAAACAATGAATCGTTATTTATTTGCAAAATAAAAAAATTATTATATTAGTTAAATTTATATTTTTAAATTTACACATTTGTATTCCTTAAAAGTTAAACTATTCTATCCTGATGCCATAAAAATCTTTCTTAAATTTTAATCTGGATTGCATCAACTTTTCTTTTTCTGGTTGGAAATTTCAGTTTTAAACTCCATGGTGAACATAGAACCACCTTACAAAAGACGTTTCATGAAATTGGAGCTAAATTTAATAGATTTGTGAAAAATCGTGAGTCAAAGTTGCATTTGGTTTTATCACTTAAGAATACATTCCATTACAAAAACATTCTTAGTAAAACTTTATAAACTTTAAACTTGATCTTGCACTTACTCTATTTTTTAGTAGTATGCTTACCAATCAGTCATCTTCCTCATAAACCAGCTCTTTTTGAGACAGTCCAGAAAGACATTCACAGTCAGATATAATGGCACCTTTGTCAGAGAACTTGGGTTCCCACCTCTTTAATGCACATTTCATAAGCATTTGGGGGGCACTAAGTTGTTAGTTTTACATTTTCTGCCTTAAAAGAACCAGGAGGTGAAGAAGATTATCTTTGGCAGTTCTGGTCCATGCCATCACTTTGTTGTCATTCTTGGAATGTCTCAGAAAGTTTTATTAGGTAAAAACCTCTATAAATTCCAGGTGTTGACCATATGTTCGTCATTGCATCCACAAACAGAAAAATGCTTCTATTTTCAAATCTAACTTCCTTGTGTAACTACCACAAATCCTGCAGATTTGTTAGTACCTGACTGAAAATCTTTTACACAGTATGGAGAACTTTTATTGTGAGCTAAGTTTCAAGCCAAAGAAATACAGGGCAGCCCAGTGTTATTCTCCCATTGTTCTACCGTGTCAGAGAAAAGTTTTTGTGAAGTTTAAAACGGAATTTGTTACTTATCCCCCTACTCCATCCGACAGTGGAGTTGGGAGGAAAGCAGAATTCTCACCTATAAGGATGGTTTTGGTTATCTCCCAGCAACTATTAATGACTAGTTTGATCCAGGAGCTGCCATTTTAATAGCCCCAGCATGCTTTGTGATTGGTCAAGCAATCTAACATACGAGATGCCAAACTTAATGACAATAGAGAATTAGACAGTGAAATTATCCTGGCTGTCTTGATGTAATCCTAGCTGTGGTTTCTATTCATCTCCCTCTTTGGACATTTTGGATAGAGAGGGAAAAAGAAAAGAGGCAAAAAAGAAAAAAAAAAAAAAAGAGAGAGCAGCCCACCAAGATGACACATGCATTGAAATAGCTTGTGGAACATGAGCGACTGAAACTGCTCTCCCAGTTTATAGTTTGTGGGCACTACTGCTCAGTTTTGTACTCAAGGAATCCAACTCAGAATAGTTCAACAAACCCTGAATGCCTGATTGCTTACAGAAAAGAAGTACAAGATTATTTTATTTTTATTTTCTTAGTGTCAATTTAAGTTGAATTATTTATGTAACTGATTGAAATTGTAGTCATAGTGGTGAACATTGGCATAATTGGGACCAGTTAACAGATAACTAGTATTCATGACATTCTACTACTTTTTTTATTTTTTTTTA
>NW_006936458.1:0-505 GCF_000298275.1 Orycteropus afer afer
CTTTTCCACATCAGTCTGTGTTAGTTTAGGTAAGTGATGTGTTTCTAGAAATATGTCCATTTCTTCCAGATTTTCAAATTTGTTGGAGTACAGTTCTTCATAGTATGCTGATATTATCCTTTTTATTTCAGTTGGTTCTGCTGTGATGTCACCCATTTTGTTCCTTATTCATGTTATTTATATTCTCTCCCTCTTTTCCTTTGTTAAATTTGCCAGTGGTTTGTCAATTTTATTAATCTTTTCAAAAAACCAACTCCTGAACTTACTGATTTTTTCTATTGTCTTTCTATTACTGTTTCATTGATTTCTGCTCAAATCTTTATTATTTCCTTTCTTCTGGTGACTGTAGGCTTTTCTTGCTGTTCTTGTTCTAATTGTTGGAGATGTTGGTTTAAATTGTTGATTTTGGCTCTTTCTTCTTTTTGGATGTGTGCACTTATTTCTATAAATTGGCCTCTGGTGCTTTTGCTGTGTCCTAAAGATTTTGGTATGTTGTGTTTTCATT
>NW_006936458.1:2697-3295 GCF_000298275.1 Orycteropus afer afer
TATTCTTACTGATTGTCCTTTGCAAGTAACTTTTTGTTTTTCCCATTCTCCTTTCAGGATTTTGTCTTTGTCTTTGGTTGAGTTCCAGTGCTACTTCTTCCTCAGAGATGTGTTTAGTCCACTTCTGTATCCTGCTCCCTTGTTCTACCACTTTATCTTGCTTCTTTGCATTGACTGTGATGGTCTGTTGTCTCCAAGACATTGTGATGTTGTTTTATTTAGATTTCTGTTAACTGTTTGTGAAGAGCATCTAAGGGTGAGTCAAGCTCTTCTTGGTGGTTGTTTATTGTAGGCCTTTTGGTGGAGAATGAGGTGGTGACTCTTACTCAGTAAGTGAAAGTGCAGGAGGTGTGGGTGTAGTTGTGTTGTATGGGGGCTGTTGCTGTCTCCCACTCAGATAGACAAAAATAACAATTGAATAACCATCAAAAAAGTAAAAGTAAATGGACAAAAAACACACCACATAATCACACAGGAACAGTAACCAGAAAAGGGAAAAAAACAAAAACAAAAAACACTGCAATATCTGGGGAGAGGGCAGTAAGATAAAAAAAGTAAAGAAAGAGAATAATGAAGAAAAATGGGAAAAATGCAAAAG
>NW_006936459.1:0-625 GCF_000298275.1 Orycteropus afer afer
GCCTCAGCTGAATCTATCCTTGGTCTAGAGTATAATCCTGTTCACTGACCCCCATCTCATCTTCTCAGATGTTTATGTGTTTATCTATAGCCTGGTTTTCGGTGTTATTGGTAATGCAGTATTGTGGATATACTGGTGCAATGGTACTTTTAATAGCCTGTTATGCAAGTAAAAGTGGAGCAATGAACAAGGATTCCAAATAAGAATTGATGTATTTGAATCGTGGTGTTGATAGAAATATTAAAAATATCATCGCCAGAAAATGAGCAAATCTGTTTTGGAAGAAATGTATCCAAAATATTTCTTACAGGGTAGAATGGACCAGTCCGTGTAAGACGATGCCATGCTTGGTAAAGTAGAAGGTCAGTGAAAAAAGGGAAGACGCGAGTGAGATAGATTGAAAAAAGTGCTGCAACAATGGGCTCAAGCAAAGCAACTATTTTTAGGATAGCACAGGACTGAGCAGTGTTTCATTTTGTTGAACATAGTGTCACAATGAATCAGAAAATACTCTATACAACAAACAATAGAATAACAGGTAGATTTTGACAGGTTTTGGGAAATAAAAACTTTAAAGCCTAGAGTGAAAACTGATATGCTAACCAATAGGAAGAGCATAAGGGTA
>NW_006936460.1:0-784 GCF_000298275.1 Orycteropus afer afer
ACAGACTAATACAATATTTGTCCTTGTGTGATTGATTTATTTCACTCAGCATAATGTCCTCCAAGTTCATCCATGTTATGTGGTGTTTTGCAGATGCTATGTTATTATTTATGGTTGCATAGTGTGGTGTAGTAAATTACTTAGTGTGGCTTTTCTACCCATAAATCTTTGTAAATTCCAAGGTGGAGTTTGCCATGAGCAACTGAGGAGTTCCTGATTGCTAAAGTTGTCCACCTGGGGTATTTCTGTTGGGCGTGGCACTAAACAATATTCTAGGAGGTTCCCACTCTCTCTCAGGTGTTTAGAATTCTGATGTTATGATTGGTGGATTTGGCCACTCTGCCAGGCTCAAGAAGAGACCTCCTAGAGGCAGAATGCTCTCAGGCTGCTGGCTGAGGAAGATGTGCTGCTGAAAGAGACATGCGTTCCTGAAAGAGACACACACTGCTGGGAAAGAGATGCAAGCGACGTGCATTGCTGAGTGAGACACCGAGGGATACTCACTGTTGAGAGAGAGACTGTGGGCTGGGAGAGAGACTGAGCATTTTTCCTGAACTTGAATTGTAGCCTCTGGTACTTCCCTAGTAAACCCCATAATCTGTGAGTTCTGTGTGGCCACTGCAGTGAATTATTGGACCCAGGAGAGAGGTGGTGGGCACTTTGGAAGGAATGGTTGGTGAAAGGGCTGAAGGGAGGCAGCATGTCTGGCCTTGCAGTAATAGGCCTTGGGCTATTGATGGTGATTCTGTCTTCCTCTTGTGGGATTAGAGGAGGTCAGAACATG
>NW_006936460.1:2174-2964 GCF_000298275.1 Orycteropus afer afer
ACTTTGTTGTTCTTCTTCAATAGTGCTTTGCTTATCCAAGGTCTCTTTCCTTTCCATATAAAGTTAGTGATTGGTTTTTCCATATCCTTAGAAATCGCTGATGGGATCTGGATTGGGATTGCATTGAATGTGTAGATTGCTTTGGGTAGAATTGACATTTTCACAACGTTCAATCTTCCTATCCACGAGCATGGGATTTTCTTCCATTTATGTATATATCTTATTTTGTCTTGAAGTAGTTTTTTATAGTTTTCTTTGTAGAGGCCTTTTGTGTCCCTGGTAAGATTTATTCCCAAGTATTTCATTTTTTGGTAGCTATTATAAATGATATTGATTTCCTTATTTCTTTTTCAGCAATCTCTTTGCTGGTGTAGAGGAATCCAACTGATTTTTGAATGTTGATCTTGTATCCTGGCACTATGCTAAATCTCTCAGTTACTTCCAGTAGATTTTTGCCTGAGACTCTTGGGTTTTCTAGGTATAGTATCATATCATCAGCAAATAGGGATAGTTTGACTTCTTCCTTACCAATTTGGATGCCTTTGACTTCCCTTTCTTGGCTTATTGCCCTGGGTAGGACTTCCAGTACAATGTTGAATACAAGTGGTGGTAGTGGGCATCCTAGTCTGGTTCCTGTTCACAAGGGGAATGGTTTCAGTCTCTCTCCATTAAGAATAATGTTGGCTGTTGGCTTTGCATTGTTGTTGTTGTTGTTATGTGCCGTCGAGTCGGCCCCGACTCATAGCGACCCCTCCTTGGGTTTTCGAGGCAGTATCACTACGGAAGTAGG
>NW_006936461.1:0-1263 GCF_000298275.1 Orycteropus afer afer
CTTGAAAATTTGAACAGTCCCATCATGAAAGAAGAAACTCAACAAATCATAAAAAAAATTACCAACAAAAAAGTTTTACCCAGACAGTTTCACTGTAGAATTCTACCAAACATTGAAGAGCTGGCACCAATCCTACTGATACCAAAACCAGGCAAAGACATCACTCAAAAGGAAAACTACAGACCACTATCCCTCAAGAATATAGATGCAAAAATCTTCAACAAAATCCCAGCCAAAAGACTCCAACAACATATCAAAAAAATAATACATCATGACCAAGTGGGATTCATACCAGGTAAGCAAGATTGGTTCAACATTAGAAAAACAATCAACACAATCCATCACATAAGTAAAATAAAGAAAGAAAAAAGCTGCATAATCAATCATATCAATCAGTGCAGAAAAGTCATTTGATAAAATCCAACACCTATTCCGGATTTTAAAAACTGAGAAAATTAGGAATGAAAGGTAAATTCCTGGAACATAATACAGTGCATATATGCAATACTAACAGCCAAGATTATTCTTAATGGAGAGAGACTGAAACTATTAGCCCCAGAAATCAGACAAAGATGCCCTCTATCACCACTTCTATTCACCACGGTAGTGGAAGTCCTAGCCAGGGCAATAAGGCAAGAAAGGGGCATCACAGGCATGAAAATTGGTAAGGAAGAAGTCAAACCATCCCTACTTGCTGATGACATCATCCTATACATAGAAAACCCAAGATACTCAGCAAGAAAACTACTGGAACTAATTGAGAGATTTAGCATAGTGACATGATGCAAGATCAACACACAAAATCAGTGGGATTCCTCTACACCAACAAAGAACTCTCTGAAAAGGAAATCAACACCATTTACAATAGCTACCAAAAAGATAAAATATTTGGGAATAATTTCCAAGGACACAAAAGACCCATACAAAAAAAAACTACAAAACATGACTTTAAGAAACTATAAGAGAACTTCATATATGGAAAAATATATCATGCTCATGGATAGGAAGATTGAACACTGTGAAAATATGAGTACTACCCAAAGCAATCTATACATTCAATGCAATCCCAATCCAGACTCCATCAACATTCTTAAAAACCAAACTCACTGCAGTCGAGTCGGATCCAACTCATAGTGACCTCTCCTTGGGTTTCTGAGGAAGTATTACTACAGAAGTAGATTGCCCAACCTTCCTTCCAAGGAGTGGCTGGTGGGTTTGAACTGCCAGCCTTCTGGTTAGCAGTCAAGTGTCTTAGGCACTGCG
>NW_006936461.1:2205-2666 GCF_000298275.1 Orycteropus afer afer
ATAGAACCAAAAAGTAGAGTCTACAAGAATGAGGGAATAAGGAGTATCTTTTTAATGAGCATGGAGTTTCTTTTGGGAGGAATTTGACAGTGATGATATTTGCACAAAGTACTGAATATAATAAAAAAAAAAAAACCACTGAATTGTACAGTGTGAAATAATTTTATGACATGTGAATTATATCTCAATTTTAAAAAATAATAAAATTCAGAGATCACTCTCATTCAAAAAGTTCTTTACAGGGTGTATCACAGTTGCTAGGTGTGGTAATTAAATTTGTATATCAACTTGGCTGGGCCTGGTTGAGTGGCTGGGAAGCCGGTGGTAATTATTTCCCATGATGAGACTGGCAATCAGCTGCATGGTTTTCTCTACTACAAGGAGCTGAGTAGCTGCCTTTGAGATGTGATCTGCTTCCTGTGTATAAGAAGAAGCCTTGGAGATAGTCTCTAGCTTATGGC
>NW_006936462.1:0-1680 GCF_000298275.1 Orycteropus afer afer
AACCAATTCATACTTGTCGATAATTACACCTAATGTTAATGGATTAAATGCACCACTCAAGAGATGGAGAGTTGCAGATTGGATAAGAAAACAAAAACCATCAATATGCTGTCTACAAGAGACACACCTTAGAGACAAAGAAAAAAATAGACTAAAAATCAAAGGTTGGAAAAAGATATATCAAGCAAATGGCAACATGAAAGAGCAGAAGTGGCAATATAAATTTCTGATCAAATTGACTTTAAGACAAAAACCACCACACGAGACAAGGAAGGACATTATATAATGATTAAAGGATCAGTTGAACAAGAAGATATAAGCATAATAAATATCTATGGACTCAATGAAAGAGCCCCAAAATACATAAACCAGACTTTAAAGGAGTTGAAAAGCCAAACAGATGACTCTATAGTCATAATAGGAGACTTTGATACACCACTTGCAATGAAAGATAGAACAACTGGAAAGAAACCCAACAAAGATGCAGAAGAACTAAACAATACAATTCCCCAACTTGATCTTATAGACATCTACAGAGCACTTCATTCAACAACAGCAAAATATACATTCTTTTCCAGTGCACATGGAACATTTTCCATGATAGAACATATGTTAGGCCATAAAGCAACCCTTAAATTTAAAAACATTGAAATACTGCAAAACATCTTCTCAAATCATAATGCTATCAAATTAGAAATCAACAATAGGAAGATCAATGGAAAAGGAGTAAACACATGGACTGAAAAGCACACTCCTTAAGAAAGACTGGGTAAGAGAAGAAATAAAAAATGAAATTAAAAAATTCCTTGAATCCAGTTCTGGCAAGATGGTGGACTAGGCAGAAAGACTGCATGGACCCTCTTCAACAAACAAAAGAGAAAACAACACAGACACAGAAGATAATCCTGGATCCCTGAGCCTTGAAGGGAAGGATATAGAAGTGGACTAAACCCCAATTAGCAGAAGACTTTGCATGAAAATACCAAAAATGGAGACATACAGAGCTGTGGTCTGGCAGTGATCCTGATGGCACAGACAGCTTGGAGATTCCCAAGTGCTGGTAGGACTTAAGAATTAACCTAAAACTCAGCCCTGCTAGTCAGGGACTGCATGGAGGACTACTCCAGTGGCTGGGGAATAAACGGCGAAAGTGAAGAGAAAGGCAGGCTGAGCTGTGGACTTTTGCTGGTCAGGAGGACGCCGCCATTTTGAAGGTCTAAAAGCAGCTTGACTATTTTGGATATTTAAAGAGACAGCACTCTTGCAGATTCCCGGGGCTTAAGATCATGTTCTGCTTTCCAGCAACCCCAAGGACCCTCCAGACCTGCAAAGCCAAAAAGTTTTTTGAAAGTTATTCAATAGTAATTTGTGTTTAATTGAGTGGGAGACAACAATAGTCCCCATAAGACACAACTACACCCATACCTCCTGCAACTTCACTTACTGAGCGAGAGCCACTACTTCCTTCTCCACCAACAGGCCAACAATAAAAAACCACCAAGAAGATCCGGAATCACCCTTGACTGCTCTTCACAAACAGTTAACAGA
Source organism: Orycteropus afer afer (assembly GCF_000298275.1). Taxonomy (NCBI): domain Eukaryota; kingdom Metazoa; phylum Chordata; class Mammalia; order Tubulidentata; family Orycteropodidae; genus Orycteropus; species Orycteropus afer. The sequence goes on from NW_006936462.1 coordinate 1,549, forward strand.
GATCTAAATACAACAATACCACGATGCCTCAGAGACAACAGACCATCACAGTCCACACAAAGAAGCAGGATAAAGTGGTAGAAACAAGGGAGCAGGATACAGACCCAGAACACATCCCTGAGGAAGAAGCAG
>NW_006936462.1:2204-2729 GCF_000298275.1 Orycteropus afer afer
CTTACGTGTCATTGGAATTCCAGAACAGGAAGAGAAAAACAAAACCACTGAGAAAATTGTCCAAGATTTGCTGGAGGAGAACTTGCCTGATATGAAGAAAGAGGAGAATATATCCATTCAGGAAGTCCAATGAACCCCAAACAGGATAGAACCCAAAAGAAAATCACCAAGACACATCATCATCAAAGTCATCAAAACCAAAGACAAAGACAGAATCCTGAAAGCCACATGGGAAAAACAAAAAGTTACCTACAAAGGACAACCAGTAAGAATAGGCTGTGATTTCTCAGCAGAAACGATGCAAGTGAGAAGGCAATGGGATGGTATACATAAAACCCTGACAGAGAAAAATTTTCAACCAAGAATTATATATCTGGCAAAATTGTCCCTCAGATATGATGGTGAAATTAGGAGATTTCCAGATAAGCGGAAAGTAAGGGAATTTGTTAAAACCAGACCAACCTTACAAGAGATGCTAAAGGGAGTCCTTTGAACAGAGAACCAAAAATAGCAAATAACAACCGA
>NW_006936463.1:0-1079 GCF_000298275.1 Orycteropus afer afer
ACAACCATTGTGGCATATGGTATGGCATTTTCTTAAAAAGACTAAAAATAGAAATATCATTTGACCCAGCAATTCCATTACTAGGAATATATCTTAAAGAGGTGAGAGGCACGCATGAACACACACATGCACACCTATGTTCATCACAGCACAATTCACTATAGCAAAGAGATGGAAATGACCTAAATGCCCATCTGTGGATGAATGGATAACCAAATTATGGTACCTTCACACAATGGAATACTATGCTACAGTAAAGAACAATGAAGGATACGCAAATCATATCACAACATGGATGAGGCTGGAGAACATTATGCTGAGTGAAATAAGTCAGTCACAGAAAGACAAATACTGTAGAGCCCATTACTATAAAAAGATAAAGAAGGGATTGCTTAAGAAAAGGAACTCACTTTGTAGGTTACCAGGGTGGGGAGGGATTAATTTCAGGCTGGTTGGGGCCCACATGCTGATGTGGGTAAGGGGAGGGATGCTATAGAAAGAGTCTGTGACCATCATGATACCATTAGGTAAAGGGAGGACATCAAGTTGTGCATATAGGAGGTAGACAACAGATGCTAATACCAACCAGTATCTGAAATACTGCATCACCATTAACACCAAACACCAGGCTACAGATAAACACATAAACATCTGAGAGGGTCAGATGGGGGTCAGTGAACAGGAGTATACTCTAGATAGATTCAGCACAGGCTAATCTTGCACAGATACCAGTGATACAAAATATCTGCAATCCTTACAGAAACAACAGAAGACAGACATAGAGTAACCCTCACAGACAGGCAGACACTGTGGGAGAGAGATCCAACGGATCTACGGACTCAGGACCATGGTAGTGTGGGACACCAGACTCAATTGGCACAACAAAATACATAAAAGTCTTGTTCCTCATTCTCCATTGGTGAACAAGTATTGGGATCGTATAAGCTTTCAAGCAGCCATCTAAAATGCAGCTAATGGTCTCCTAACATCAGAAACGAAGAAGAGTGCAAAAAAAAAAAGGCATTTGGAAGCAATCAGCCCTAGGAATATATGGTGTCTGGCTACAAATGCCAACCACT
>NW_006936463.1:2079-2562 GCF_000298275.1 Orycteropus afer afer
AACCTTCCTTCCGAGGAGTGGCTGGTGGGTTTGAACCGCCAGCCTTCTGGTTAGCAGTCAAGTGCTTTTAGCCACTATGCTACCAGAGCTCCTGGTAAAGAGATTAGGGTCAATAAAAAAAGTGCTTGAATTGGATGTTGGCAATGGTTGCAGAACATTGTGAATGTATTAACACCACTGAATTATACACTTTAAAATGCTTAAATTGATCAATTTTATGTTATATGAAATTTAACCTCAACAAAATAAAATGTTATCAAAAAGGTTAAAGAACAATTTTATACCCCAGCATCATGTTCCCCATAAAACAGAAGGCTGTGAGGAAAACAAACATCAAACAAGTTGACATTCTGATAATATATTGTATCAGACAGTATCTGTGGTGAGTATTGGATTAGAATTTGGCAGGCCATGTCCTATATTGTAAAGCCAGAGGGACTTTTGAAAGATTCAAACAGCTGCATTTGGAAGGTGGAATCACTG
>NW_006936464.1:0-961 GCF_000298275.1 Orycteropus afer afer
CCCTATTTGCTGATGATATGATCCTATACCTAGAAAACCCAAGAGACTCAATCAAAAATCTACTGGAACTAATTGAGAGATTTAGCATCATGGCATGATATGAGATCAACGTCCAAAAATCCTCTAAACCAGCAAAGAGATTGCTGAAAAAGAAATAAGGAAATCAATATCATTTTCAACAGCTACCAAAAAAATAAAATACTTTGGAATAAATCTTACCAGGGACACAAACGACTTGTACAAAGAAAACTAAAAAACTACTTCAGGAAACAGTAAGAGATCTACATAAATGGAAGAACATCCCATGCTCGTGGATAGGAAGATTGAACATTGTGAAAATGTCAGTTCTATCCAAAGCAATCTATTCAATGCAATCCCAATCCAGATACCATCAACATTCTTTAGGGATATGGAAAAAACAATCACTAACTTTATATGGAAAGAAAAGAGACCTCACATAAACAAAGCACTCTTGAAGAAGAAGAACAAAGTAGGAGGTCTCACACTGCCAGATCTCAAAACCTACTATACAGCCAAGTAGTCAAAACTGCTTGGTGTTGGTTTAATGACAGATACATAGACCAGTGGAATAGAACTAAGATCCCAGAAATAGATCCATCGATCTATAGTCAGCTGATCTTTGACAAAGGGCCGAAATCCATTAAATGGGGGAAGAGAAGGTTTGTTAATAAATGGTGCTGGCAAAACTGGGTATCCATTTGCATAAAAATGAAACAAGATTTGTATCTCACACCATATACAAAAACTAACTCCAGACGGATGAAAGACTTAAATGTGAATCCTAAAACTATAGAGTTCCTCAAGGAAAAACTAGGGGCAAATTTAGGGGCCCTAATATAGGGGGGAAATAAACTATCAAGCATAACTCAAAATGCACAAACAGCAGAAGAGAAACCAGATGATTGGGACCTTCTAAAAATTAAATTTTTATGTGCTTCCA
>NW_006936464.1:1556-2737 GCF_000298275.1 Orycteropus afer afer
TATGGTACATACACACAATGGAAAACTATGCAACCCTAAAGAATAATGTAGAATCTGCAAAACACCACATAACGTGGATGAACTTGGAGTACATTATGCTGAGTGAAATAAGTTAATCACAAAAGGACAAATATTGTATTAGTCCGTTATTGTAAAAGTCAAGGAAAGGTTTATCTATGGGAGGACATTTTCTTTGTTAGTTACCAGGGGTGGGATGAGAGGGGTGGGAACACTGTTAGATAGACAGAGATAAGTATTGATTTGGGTGAAGAGAAGGGCAATGTACCAAATGTGAGTGATCAGCGTAGTGACATTGAGGAAGAGAAAGAGATAGAGAGGTACGTGGGAGGTACAGACAACAAAGATAAACTGTTTTGCCCGTATAGTACGGCGTTGTCAGGAAGGTAAACATGGGTATACAGGTGGATAGATGGGTGGACAGGCTGAACTATTAGGTATGTCTATGAAGTGGGGAGTGTACCGAAGAACATGTTTAGGGTTGGTAGACAATGGTCCTATAAGTTTATGTGAATGATCAGAATTCCCAGGTGTATAGTAGAGCTGACAAGGGACAAGGATGTAGTCACTGCTTGGTCACAGCCAGCTACCAAGAGGGACAGAGTAGTTGACCCTGTGGGCTTGGGACTATAGTCACAGGGCACATCAAGCTCAATTGGCATAACATACTACACAAAACATTGTTCCACCTCCTACTTTGGCGAGTAGCGACTGGGATCTTAAAAGCTTGCAAGCTGCCACCTAGATGCAACGATGGGTCTCTCCTCGTCCAGAGCAAAGAACAATGAAGAAAACCAAAAATTCACAGAAACAATTAGTCCTAGCGACTGGTACACCATCCGATCTGCAGCCTATAAGACTATGAGACCAGAAGAGCTAGATGGTGCCCGGCTACTACTGTCAACCACTTGGAAGAGCATCTATGTAGGAGATCCTGGATAGAGAGGGAGAACAATGTGGAACAAAACTCAAAATCATTTGGAGAAAAAAAGGTAGGACTAGGTTTGCTTGTCCAATAGAGCCTGATGGAACCACTGAGACTATGGCCCCTAGCTGCCCTTCAGGTCTGGAATTGAACCCATGCCTGTGGCTTCCAGCCAAACAAAAGGCAGGCATATTAGTTGAACATTTACCTGAGGTAGATACACTCCTTGGAGAGAACA
>NW_006936465.1:0-816 GCF_000298275.1 Orycteropus afer afer
TGATGCAGTAAATGTCAAAAGAAGATGGAAGGAATACAGAGTCACCACACCAAAAAGAATAGGTCAATTTCCTTCCTTTTCAGGAGGCAGCATATGATTAAGAACCAATGTTATTGAAGGAAGAAGTCAAGGCTGCTCTGAAGGAATTGGTGAAAAACAAGGTTCCAGGAATTGACATAACAGTAATTGAAATGGTTCAAAAACCACATGCCTGGCTGGAGGCATTTACTTATCTATGCCAAGAGATTTGGAAGATAGTTACTAGGCCAACTGACTGGAAGAAATACATTTATGTACCCATTGCAAAGAAAGGTGATACAAAGAATGTGAAAATTAGCCAACAATATCATTTATATCACACACAAGTAAAATCCTGCTGAAGATAATTAAAAAAAATATTTGCAGCTGGATATTGACAGGGAACTTTCAGAAATGCAAACTGGATTCAGAAGAGGATGTAGAACAAGGGATATCAATGCTGATGTCAGATGGATCTTGGCTGAAAGTAAATACCGGACAGATGTTTACCTGTATCTTATTGACAATGCAAGAGCTTTAGACTGTGTGGATCGCAACACATTACGGGAATTTCAGAACACTAGATTGTGCTCATGAGGAACCTGTACATAGACCAAGAGGCTGTCATTTGAACAGAACAAAGGGATACTGCATCGGTTGGAATCAGGAAGGGAGTCATCAGGGTTGTATCCTCTCACCATACTTATTCAACATGTAAACTGAGAAAATAATTTAAGAAACCAGAGTAGATGAAGAAGAACACAGAATTGGGATTGGAGAAAGACTTATTAATAACCT
>NW_006936465.1:1876-2691 GCF_000298275.1 Orycteropus afer afer
TTGTGGGTGTATAGATATTATCCTATCACTGAAAGCACTGTACTTAAGGATAGACCTTAATATATTCCTTTTGATGATGAATGCAGGACCATTCCTCTTCAGTTTGACATTCCTAGCATAAGATCATATGATCTTCCCTTATGTCAATGTTTTGATTCAACATAGCCAATACCAGTCCATTTCAGCTTCTTAATGCCTAAGATATCTATTTTTATACATTCCATTTTTTTTATTTCTGGCAGATTCTAATTTTCTCAGATTTATACTTCACACATTCCATGTTCCAATTATTAATGAATCTGTGCAGTTGTTTCTTCTCATTTTGAGCCATGCCCCATCAGCAAATGAAGGTCTCAAAAGCTTTACTCTATTCAAGTAAATAAGGTTGACTTCACTTTGAGGAGGCAGCACTTCCCCAGACATATTTTGAGTGTCTTTCAATTTGAAGAGCTTATCTTCTGCCACTGTATCAGACAATGTTTCAGAGATATTAATAAAGTTTAACAGTAATATATTAGACAGTGTTTCACTACTATTTGTAAGGTTTTTCAGTGGCCAATTCTTTCAGAAGTGGATGGCCCTGTACTTCTTCCCAGATTGTCTTAGTCTGGAAGCTCCACTAAACCTATCCACCATGGGTGATCCTGCTGGCATTTGAAATACTGGCAGTATAGCCTCCAGCCTTACAGCAAAACACAAGCCACAACAGTAGGACAAACTGAAAGATGAGTGATGATCTTTAGGTATTAGAGAGAAACAAATTAAAACTACAATGAGACATCTCCTTACTCCAGCTAAAATGGCACTGGGAAAAA
>NW_006936466.1:0-612 GCF_000298275.1 Orycteropus afer afer
TGGATGAACTTGGAGGACATTATGCTGAGGGAAATAAGTCAATCACAAAAGGACAAATATTGTATTAGTCCATCGTTTTAAAAGTTAAGGAAAGGTTTATCTATAGAAGGACATTTTCTCTGTTGGTTACCAGGGGTGGGAGGGGAGGGAAGGGAAGGCTGTTAGTTAGATAGAGATCAGTATTGATTTGGGTGAAGAGAAGGGCAATGTACCAAATGTGAGTGACCAATATGGCAGCAGTGAGGATGAGAAAGACATAGAGGTACATGGGAGGTACAGACAACAAATAAGAACCCTTTTGCACACACAGTACTGTGTTGTCAGTGAAGGCAAGCATGGGTGTATGGGTGGATAGATGTGTGGACAGGCTGAACAATTAGGTATGTCTATGAAATGGAGAGTGTATCCAAGACCATACATAAGGTTGGCAGACAATGGTCCTACATGTTTATGTGAATGATCAGAATTCCCAGGTGTATAGTAGAGTTGACAATGGGAAGGTTGTGGTCACTGCTTGGTCACAGCCAGGGACCCAGAGGGACCAAGTAGTAGTTGCGGGCTTGGGACCATCGTCACAGGGGACATCAAGCTCAATTGGCATAACATACTATA
>NW_006936466.1:1693-2470 GCF_000298275.1 Orycteropus afer afer
TTTTCAGTATTTTTTCTTTTCCCTGTTCCTGGTTGAAATTTTTTTTAAGTTTTTATCCCCCCTTTTTTCTCGTAGTTAACACCATTCCTTGTTTTTCTTTTTGAATTTTTCCCATTTTCTTTCCTTCATTATTCTCCTTCTCTACTTTTTCCTCTTAGTGCCCTATCATCAGATATTGCAGGTTTTCTTGTTTTTTCTCCTTTTTCCCTTTTTTTCTATTTTGTGATACCATGATTACATGGTGTGTTTTTTACCCATGTTCTTTGTTTTTTGATGGTTATTCAATTGTAATTTGTGTCTAACTAAGTGGGAGACAACAACAGGCCCCATAAGACAAAACTACACCACATCACCCGCAACTTCACTTACTGAGTGAGAGCCACTACCTCCTTCTCCACCAACTGACCAACAATGAAAAACCACCAAGAAGAGCCTGAATCACCCTTGGCTGCTCTTCACAAACAGTTAACAGAGATATAAATACAACAAAGCCACAATGCCTCAGAGACAACAGACCATCACAGTCCACACAAAGAAGCAAGGTAAAGTGGTATAAACAAAGGAACAGGATACACACCCAGAACACATCCTTGACAAAGAAGCAGCATTGTAACTCTCTGATAAGGAATTCAAAATAATTATCTTTAGGTATCTTCAAAGGTTTGAGAGACAGACCAAAGAAAACACAGAAAAAACCCTAGAAGAATTGTTGGAAGAAAATACAAGAACAAAATGACAAAATAAATGAAAAATTAGAAATGATTCTAAATCTACAGA
>NW_006936467.1:0-912 GCF_000298275.1 Orycteropus afer afer
ACAGGTGTGGGTTCAATTCCAGACCTGAAGGGCAGCTAAGGGCCATAGTCTCAGTGGTTCCACCAGGCTCTATCGGACCAGCAAACCTGGTCCCCGCCATTTTTTTTTTCTCCAAATAATTTTGAGTTTTGTTCCACATTATTCTCCCTCTATCAAGGATCTCCAAGTGGATGACAGTGGTAGCTGGGCACCATCAAATTCTTCTGGTCTCATAGTTATATAGACTGCAGATCGGATGGTGTACCAGCCTCTAAGACTAGTTGTTTCCATGAATTTTGGTTTTCTTCATTCTTCTTTGCTCTCGACAAGGAGAGACCCATCGTTGCATCTAGACGGCAGCTTGCTAGCTTTTAAGATCCCAGATGCTACTCACCAAAGTAGGAAGTGGAACAATATTTTGTATAGTATGTTATGCCAATTGACCTTGATGTCACCTGTAACTATGGTCCCAAGCCCACATGTTCAACTACTCAGTCCCTCTGGGTAGCTGGCTGTGACCAAGCAGTGACCACAAACTTGCCCATTGTTAGCTCTACTATACACCTAGGAATTCTGATCATTCACAAACACTTATAGGACTATTGTCTGCCAACCCTATATATGTTCTTGGATACACTCCCTATTTCATAGACATACCTAGTCATTTATGCATTTATGCAGCACTGTATGTGCAAAAGGGTTCATCTTTGTTGTATGTACCTCCCATGTACCTCTCTATGTCTTTCTCATCCTCAATGGTGCCATATTCGTCACTCACATTTGGTACATTGCCCTTCTCTTCACCCAAATCAATCCTTATCTCTATCTACCTTCCCATTCCCTCTCACCCCTGGTAACCAACAAAGAAAATTTCCTTCTATAGATAAACCTTTCCTTAACTTTTACAATAATGGACTAATACAATATTTGTCC
>NW_006936467.1:1802-2307 GCF_000298275.1 Orycteropus afer afer
TCCCACGTATTTTATTTTATTTTTTTGGTAGCTATTGAAAATGGTATTGATTTCCTTATTTCTTTTTCAGCAATCTCTTTGCTAGTGTAGAGGAATTCAACTGATTTTTGGATGTAGATCTTATATCCTGCCATGATGCTACATCTCTCAATTAGTTCCAGTAGATTTTTGACTGAATCTCTTGGATTTTCTAGGTATAGGATCATATCATCAGCAAATAGGGATAGTTTGACTTCTTCCTTACAAATTGGATGCCTTTGATTTCCCTTTCTTGCCTTATGACCCTGGCTAGGACTTCCAGTACAATGTTGAATAGAAGTGGTGATAACGGGCAAATTTGTCTGGTCCCTGTTCTCAAGAGGAATGGTTTCAGTCTCTCTCCATTGAGAGTAATGTTGGCTGTTGGTTTTGCATAAATGCCCTTGATTATGTTGAGGAATGTCCCTTCTATTCCTATTTTGCTGAGAGTTTTGTTCAGAAATGGGTGTTGGATTTTATCAAATGC
>NW_006936468.1:0-752 GCF_000298275.1 Orycteropus afer afer
TGGTGCCCGGCTACCAATGTCATCCACTTGGAAGGGGATCTACAACTCAGTCCCTCTGGGTAGTTGGCAGTGACCAAGCAGTGACTACAACTTTGCTCCTTGTCAGCTCCACTATATACCTGGGAATTCAGATTATACCCATAAAGTTATAAGACCATTGTCTGCCAACCTTATCCATGTTCTTGGGTACATTCTCCACTTCATAGGCATACCTAATAGTTCAGCCTGTCCACCCATATACCCATGTTTGCCTTCACTGACAACACCATACTATATGTGCAAAAGGGTTCATCTTTGTTGTCTGTACTTCCCATGTACCTCTCTATGTCTTTCTCTTCCCCAATGCCACTATATTGATCACTCACATTTGGTACATTGCCCTTCTGTTCACCCAAATCAAAACTTACCTCTATCTATCTAACAGTGTTCCCATCCCTCCCGTCTCACCTCTGGTAACCAACAAGGAAAATGTCCTTCCATAGATAAACGTTTTCTTGACTTTTACAGTAACAGACTAATACAATATTTGTCCTCTTGTGATTGACTTATTTCACTCAGCATAATGTCCTCCAAGTTCATCTATGTTATGCAGTGTTTTGCAGATTCTACATTATTCCTTAGGGTTGCATAGTATTCCATTGTGTGTATGTACCATATTTTGGATATCCATTCCTCAGTTGATGGACACCTAGGTTGTTTCCATCTTTTGGCTATTGTAAATAGTGCCACGATGAACATGGGTGTGCATATGT
>NW_006936468.1:3002-3618 GCF_000298275.1 Orycteropus afer afer
TAATTCTTGGTTGAAAATTTTTCTCTTTCAGGGTTTTATATATACCATCCCATTGCCTTCTTGCTTTCATGGTTTCTGCTGAGAAATCAGAGCTTGTTCTTACTGGCTGTCCTTTGTAAGTAACTTTTTGTTCTTCCCATGCTCCTTTCAGGATCCTGTCTTTGGTTTTGGTGAGTTTGATGATGATATGTGTTGGTGATTTTCTTTTGGGGTCTATTCTGTTTTTGGGGTTCATTGGACTTCCTGAATGGATATATTCTCATTTTTCATCATATCAGGGAAGTTCTCCTCCAACAGATCTTGGACATTTTTCTCAGTACTATTATTTTTCTCTTCCTGTTCTGGAATTCTAATGACACGTAGGTTATTCCTTTTGACGGTATCCCACATGAACCTTAGGCTTTCTTCGTTTTTTGTTTGTTTGTTTGTTTGTTTTTCTGATTTATCCCTTTTCAAAGAAGTATTCAGGTATTTGTCTTCAATTTCATTAATTCTGTCTTCTGTTGCATCAATTCTGTTCCTTTGCCCTTCCAATGTGTTATCTATTTCTGACAATTTAGTATTAATCTTCTGGATTTCTGTTTGTAGATTTAGAATCATTTCTAATTTTTAATTT
>NW_006936469.1:0-953 GCF_000298275.1 Orycteropus afer afer
TGTATAGGTACATTTTATTTCCCATGAATTTCATTTCAGGGCAAAAGAAGGCAGTATGAAATATTAACTATGAAAAGGGGTATGTGATCTGACAGGGTGAAAACCATTGTGTTAGATGACCCATCTCAAAGGCTCCATCCAAGTCTAACATTCTGGAATTCTAGGCAACAGTATCCAGAGTTCAGCCCTTCCCTCTCACCTACCCTCTACTGACCCATGTGCCCCTGGTTTCTACTCACGGCTCAGGTGGGAAGGACACATCGTCATAGGGATTCTGGGAGATGTCTTCAGGCACAAAGCTCTCGACGAATGTCTCCAGGCCAGAGTCATCGCTCCTCGTCAGGCAGCAGATCCTCATGAAGCAGGTCTGAGGATGGCTCCAACTGCTCACCGACCAGCTGGACTTTGAGATTAGGACAGAGGGGGAGGAGGCTCACGAGGGGAATCTAGAGTGGTTACTGCCACTGGCAGTCAGACAAGCCTCAGAGCTTCCGGCTTTGGAGAGGGAGACACACAGAAAGAGACAGAAAGAGAGAGAGACGGAGACAGAGTGAGACACAGATAGAGGCAGACAGAGAGAGAGAGAGAAACAGAGATAGTGAGAGAGTGAGACACATGGAGACAGAGAGACAGAGACAGAGAGAGACAGAGACAATGAGAGACAGAAAGACTCAGAAAAAGACAGACAGATATACAGAGAGATATATAGAGACAGAGAGACAGAGAAAGACAGAGTCAGAGACAGACATACAGAAATATATATATATAGAGAGACAGTGACACACAGAGAGACAGACAGAGAGAGACAGAGACAGACATACAGAGAGATATATATAGAGAGACAGAAAGACAGTGACACACAGAGAGACAGAGAAAGAGACAGAGAGAAACAGAGAGAGACAGAGAGACACACAGAGAGAGAAACAGAGAGAACAAGCAAAAAGTTCTTTTGA
>NW_006936469.1:1658-2660 GCF_000298275.1 Orycteropus afer afer
TACTTAGAACAAAACTGGCCAGTGAAAACCTTATGAATAGCAGGAGAACATTGTCTAATGAGCCTTTCAGGTTGGAAGGCACTCAAAATATGACTGTATATTCAAAGTACTGTCCACTTTAATGGCATGGAGGTAGTAAAGCTTTCAGGACCTTTATTTGCTGATCTGACATGACTCAAAATGAGAAGAAACAGCTGCAAACATCCATTAATAATTAGAATATGGACTGTACAAAGTATGAATCTAGGAAAATTGGAAGTTGTCAAAAATGAAACACAATGCATAAAGACCTATAACCTAGGCATTGGTGGGCTGAAATGGCCTGGTATTGGCCATTTTGAATCAGATAATCTAGGGTCTACTATTCCAGCAATGATAGATTGAAGAGGAATGGCATCAGATTTATTGTCAAAAAGAACATTTCAAGATCTATCCTGAAGTACAACGTGCCACTGATAGGTTACTATCCATATGCCTTGAAGGAAGACCAGTTAATATGACTATTATTCAAATTTATGCACCAACCACTAATGGTAACGATGAAGGAATTGTAGATTTTCATCAACTTCTGCAGTCTGATATTGATCAAACATGCATCAACATGCATTGATAACTACTGGTAATTGGAATATGAAAGTTGGAAAGAAAGAAGGATTGGTAGCTACAAAATATGGCCATGAAGGCAGAAACGACTCCAGAGATTGCATGATAGAATTTTACAAGACCAACGGCTTATTCACAGCAAATACCTTTTTGTAACAGCATAAACTGCAACTACACATGTGGACCTTTCCAGATGGAATACACAATAATCAAAGTGACTGTATCTGTGGGAAGAGATGATGGCGAAACACAATATCATCAGTTAGAACAAAGCCAGGGGCTGATTATGGGACAGAACATCAATTACTCATATGCAAGTTTTAGTTGAAGCTGAAGAAAATTAAAACATGTCCATATGAGCCAACGTACAACTTTAAGTATGTTGTTGTTGTTATGTGC
>NW_006936470.1:0-1173 GCF_000298275.1 Orycteropus afer afer
GAGAACTTCCCTGATATGATGAAAGATGAAAATATATCCATGCAGGAAGCCCAATGAACCCCAAACAGGACAGACCCCCCCAAAAAAAAAATCACCAAGACATATCATCATCAAACTCATCAAAACCAAAGACAAAAAAGAATCCTGAAAGCAGCATTGGGAAAAATGAAAAATTACCTACAAAAGATAACCAATAAGACTAAGCTCTGATTTCTCAGCAGAATCCATGCAAGTGAGAAGGCAATAGGATGGTATATACAAAACCCTGAAAGAGAAAAATCTCCAAGCAAGAATTATATACCCAGCAAAATGCTCCCTCAAATAGGATGGTGAAATTAGGAGATATCTGGATAAGAATAAATTAAGGAAATTTGTTAAAACCAGACCAAACTTACAATAGGTACTAAAGGGAGTCCTTTGAACACAGAAAAAATAATAGCAAACCACAACTGACCATTAATACACAAGATGACTTAACACAGAAACCAACACAGCCATGGAAGTATCCAAAGTAAAATAAGCATACAAGATTGTAAACTGGGAACCAGAGACATCAATTGGCAAATGAGGACAACTACAAACCAAAAAGAGGGAAAAAATGGTGTAGTTGCAGAACTTCTAATGGTGAGAAAGTTAAGAGAGTTGCAAGATAGAATGGACTATCTTAAACTCAGGGAGAAAATTATAAATTACAGGCTAACCTCAAAGAAAAATTATAAACCTTCACATTATAATAAGAAAGAAGACAAGCATAAATATTCAGCAAATACTAAAACAATAGCAACAAATGAAATGATAATATGATTCATAAACATAATGAGCTCAGCACAGAAAATGATATGGAACAAAGAAACTAGGAACACCATGAAAAAACATAACAGAGTGACAGCAACTAATTCATACTTTTCAATAATTACACTGAATGGATTAAATGCACCACTGAAGATATGGAGAGTTGCAGATTGGATAAGAAAACAAAACCCATCAATATGCTGCCTACAAGAGACACACCTTAGAGACAAAGACAAAAATAGACTAAAATACAAAGGTTGGAAAAAGATATATCAAGCAAATGGCAACCAAAAAAGAGCAGGAGTGGCAATATTAATTTCTGATCAAATTGACTTTAAGACAAAAACCACCATATAAGACAAGGAAGGACATTATATAATG
>NW_006936470.1:2273-2741 GCF_000298275.1 Orycteropus afer afer
AACAAAAAAAGTCCTGGCCCAGACAGTTTCACCAGAGAATTCTACCAAACATTCAGAGAAGAACTGACACCAATCCTATTCAAACTATTCCAAAACATACAAAAGGATGGAATCCTTCCAAATCCATTTTATGAAGCAAGCATAACCTTAATACCAAAACCAGGCAAAGACATCACTAAAAAAGAAAATTACTGACCAATATTCCTCATGAATATAAATGTAAAAATCTTCAACAAAATACTAGCCAATAGAATTCAACAACATATCAAAAAATAATTCATTATGACTAAGTGGGGTTCATATCAGGTATATGAGGATGGTTCAACATTAGAAAAACAATCAACATCATCCACCACATAAATAAAACTAGGGAAAAAACCACATGATCATATCAATCAATGCAGAAAAGTCATTTGAAAAAATCGAACACCCATTCCTGATCAAAATGGGAATAGAAGGGACATTCCT
>NW_006936471.1:0-536 GCF_000298275.1 Orycteropus afer afer
TTCCACATTGTTCTCCCTCTCTATCAAGGATCTCCTAGATAGATCCCCTTCCATGTAGATGACAGTGGTAGCCGGGCACCATCTAGCTCTTCTGGTCTCATAGTGGCATAGGCTGCAGATTGGATGGTGTACCAGTCTCTAAGACTAATTGTTTCCATGAATTTTGGTGTTTTTTCATTCTTCTTTGCTCTAGACGAGGAGAGATCCATCGATGCATCTAGATGGCAGCTTGATAGCTTTTAAGATCCTACTCACTACTCACTAAAGTAGGAGGTGGAACAGTGTTTTGTATAGTATGTCATGCAAATTGAGCTTGATGTCCCCTGCGACTATAGTCCCAATCCCTTATTGATTTTAAACCATGTACTGTCCCTTTGTTCCCTTTGAACGACAGCCTCCTGGTCAAGGTACAGATTCCTCAAGAATACAATCAAGTGTTTGGGGAATTCCCATTCTTCTCAATGTTATCCATAATTTTCATGATCCACACAATCAAATGCCTTTGCATAGTCAATAAAACACAAGTAAACATCTTT
>NW_006936471.1:2226-2791 GCF_000298275.1 Orycteropus afer afer
AAAAATGAAAGAAGGCTTAAGACAAACAAAAAATAGATAATAAAATAGCAGAAGTTAGTCACTTCGTATCAGTTATTACAGTGAATATAAAAGGTCTAAGTGTCCCAATTAACAGGCAGAGAGTTGCAGAATAGATTTTTATAAAAGCATCTAACTACATATGTCCACAAAAGACATACCTTAAAACTAAGGACACAAATAGGTTGAACGTAAAAGGACAGAAAAAATACACCATGGAAATAATAACAAAAAAAGAACTGGGGTGGCAATCTTAGTATAAGACAAAGTAGACTTTAAGACAAAATCTGTCAGAAGAAATTAAGATGAATATACCATAGTCATAAAGGGTCAACTAATCCAGAATATTAAGCAATCATAAATACATATGCACCCAACATTGGGACACTTAAATACATAAAGCAAACACTTGTAGAATTGAAAGGAGAAATAGACACTACTACAATAATACTTGGGAGCTCTGGTAGCATAGTGGCTAAGGCACTTGACTGCTAACCAGAAGGCTGGCGGTTCAAACCCACCAGCCACTCCTCGGAAGGAAGTTTGG
>NW_006936472.1:0-2749 GCF_000298275.1 Orycteropus afer afer
TATTCACCAGCCACTCCTCAGAAGGAAGGTTGGGCAATCTACTTCCATAGTGATACTACTTTGGAAACCCAAGGAGGGGTTGCTATGAGTCAGGGCCGACTCAACGGCACATAACAACAGCAACAATATTCACACTTCTAAGGAGCATTCCATGTGTACTTCCTCTGAGACAGATTTGTTCATTTTTCTAGCAGTCCAAGGTACATTTAATACTCTGCCAACACCATAATTCAAATGCATTAATTCTGCAGTCTTCCTTATTCATTGTCTAGCTCTCAAATAAATATGAGGCTACTGAAAATATCATGGCTTGGGTCAGGTTCACCTTAGTCTTCAAAGTAACATCTCTGCTCTTCAGCACTTTAAAGAGGTCTTTTGCAGAAGATTTGCCCAATACAATACTTTATTTGATTTCTTAACTGTTGCTTCTATAAGAGTTGATTGTTGATCCAAGTAAAATGAAATCCCTGATAATTTTAATCTTCTCTCCATTTATCATGATGTTGTTTATTGGTCCATTTGTGAGGATTGCTGTTTTCTTTATGTTGAGGTGTAATCCATACTGAAGGCTGTAGTCTTTGAACTTCAACAGTAAGTGCTTCAAGTCCTCTTCACTTTCAGCAAGCAAGGTTGTGTCATCTGCATTTTGCAGGTTGTTAATGACTCTTCCACTAGTCTTTATGCTCTGTGTCCTTCATACAGTCCAATTATTGGATTATTTGCTCAGCATACAGATTGAATAAATATAGTGAAAAGATGCAACACCAAAAGGCACCTTTCCTTATTTTAAGCCATTTATTATCTCCTTGCTCTGTTCGAATGACTGCTTCTTGGCTATGCATAGGTTCCTCATGAGCACAATTATGTGTTCTGGAATTCGCATTCTTTGCAATGTTACCCATAATTTGTTATAATCCACAAAGTTGAATGCCTTTGCATAGTCAATAAAACACAGGTTAACATCTTTCTGGTATTGTCTACTTTCAGCCAAGATCCATCTGACATCAGCAATTATATCCCTCATTCCATGTCTTCTTCTGAATCTAGCTTCTGAATCTAGCAAAAACAACATGTCAATGTATGTTTTTTAATTATTTGCAGCAAAATTTTACTTGTGTGTGATATTACTGATATGGTTAGCTAATTTCTGCATTCTATTGGAACACCTTTGGAATGGGCATAAATGTGGGTCTCAGTTGGCTGGCCAGGTAGTTAGTTGTCTTCCAAATTTCTTGCCATAAAGAAGTGAGGACTTCCAGATTCCATTTGGATTGATTAACTTGTGTAATTTTACTTGTGGGAAAGAGAACATTCATGAGGAAACTATCAAGTAAGTATCTCACCCATAGCTTTGACACTGTGATAAAACAGATTCCTTGCTTTTTCAAATTTGAGTACATGTATGTTTAGAGTTATCCTCAGGGTCCCAGTTTACACTGGAACATGATATTAAACTAGAGAGAATGTGACTGCCTTAATTTTGTTTCTTCTTAAAGAAGGAAACTAGGGAGTCTTGAGGGAAAAAGTAGGGAAAAGCATTGGAGCAATCCTAGACAAATGAAAGAGAAATAGCTTTGGGAAGATATTGTTAGCACAGAAAACATGAGTACAGCTGAATGCAATTCCATGGCCAGTCACACAAGAGATATACCTCAAGAATAAGAGAAAAAAGCTTGCTCCAGAGCTTCTCATGCTCAATGGGAAAGGGCCATGCCAAGTCCTGTTCCTTTGATGACATGACTTCTATCAGAAATATGCCTAAAAGTTGAATAGGACATAATAAAACAAGTTTGATAAGGATAAATAGTTTCCATTTAAAGCCCAGTTTTGGCTTTGTTGCTCCCATTCATTGCACAGTGCTTTTCTTCAATGGAGTCACAAGGCATGGCAGCAATTTTATTGTGTGCCTATTCGATATAAGGTACAGAAAATATTTTGAGGTACACTAGAATAAAGATCATCCTTGATATAAGGAATTTAACAAGGTTGTTGAGGAGTCCTCAAGCCAGACCTGTCAGAGGAATCCCAAGTGTCTTCTGAATGGTCTTGCCTTGGTAGCTCGGCAGCCCCCAGTTCTTAACAAACTATAGCCTGTAAAAAGCATGGCCTTGGCACAAATGTGGCAATGGATTTCAGAGTACAGCAGCTGGGCTCTTGATCAGTTATGCTTCCTGTAAATGGAGATCTGTGAGGTGAGTTCTTGTGGCAACCTATAGTACTGAAAACTGGTAGTCCCCAGGAATTCAGAATAATGTTGAGATTCAAGAGAAAGAAGTCAGTGAATGACTTCCCCATAATCTCCTCAGAGTTTATTTCAAAGGTCTGAAGCAATAAACTTTGTGACTAGATTCTCACTGAATCTCAATGAAATATCTCCTTGTAAAATAGTGTTGTAGCAGATGCATTAGGGTAGATGCCAATGTCAATGTCTGGCTACTTACTTTGGAGTGGCAGCGGAAGCATGCTCATCAATGGGTAAGAGATACAAATTCAAGACTTTATTTTTGCATCCATGCAAAACCAACAGCCAACATTACTCTCAATGGAGAGAGACTGAAACCATTCTCCTTGAGAACAGGAACCAGACAAAGATGCCCTCTATCACCACTTCTATTCAACATTGTATTGGAAGTCCTAGCCAGGGCAATAAGACAAGAAAGGGAAATCAAAGGCAACCAAATTGGTAAGGAAGAAGTCAAACTATCCCTATTTGCTGATGATATGATCCTATACCTAGAAAACCCAAGAG
>NW_006936473.1:0-646 GCF_000298275.1 Orycteropus afer afer
CCCACCTACCTTCTGGGCCCACAGGAACTCCACCACAGTCTGTGCTCAAATGGAACCTGGGTGCCCTGCCCTGTCCTCCACTGATTTTTTTTTTTCTCTTTTTTTATTTTTGTTTTTTCTTTTTTGCTTTCTTTTTCTGGTGATTAGTTTGCTTCTCTCTGTCTGTTTTAAAACAACTATTATTATTAATATTTTTGTACTTTTTACCATTATTCTTAATCTTCCCCTCCCAGGTCCTAATTTTCAGCATTTTTTCTTTACCCTGTTCCTGGTTGAAATTTTTGTTTTTTTCAATTTAAGGGTTCCTCCCATCTTTTTTCTTGTGGTTAATCCCATACCTTGCTTTTCTTTTTTGCATTTTTCCCATTTTTTTTCTTCATTATTCTCCTCTACCTTTTTTCTCTAAGTGCCCTATACCCAGATATTGCAGATTTTCTTGTTTTTTCTTCTTCTTTATCCCTTTTTTCTTTTTTTGGTTACTGTTCCTATGTGATTACATGGTGTGTTTTTTGTCCATGTGCTTTTAGGTTTTGTTGGTTATTCAATTATAATTTTTATCTAACTGAGTGGGAGACAGCAACAGTCCCCATAAGACACAACTACACCTATAACTCCTGCAACTTCACTTACTGAATGAGAGCCACTA
>NW_006936473.1:2896-3627 GCF_000298275.1 Orycteropus afer afer
AGAGAGTTGCAAGATACAATGGACTGTTCTAAACTCAGGGAGAAAATTATAAATCATAGGGTAACCTCAAAGAAAAATGATAAACCTTCACATCATGATAAAAAAGAGGACAAGCACAAATATTCAGCATCTACTAAAACAACAGCAACAAAAGAAATGATAACACGATTCATATGAACTTGCAGGACATTATGCTGAGTGAAATAAGTCAATCACAAAAGGACAGATAATGTATTAGTCCGTTACTGTAAAAGTTAAGGAAAGGTTTATCTATAGAAGGAAATTTTCTTTGTTGGTTACCAGGGATGGGAGAAGAGGGGAGGGAACGTTGTTAATTAGATAGAGATAACTATTGATTTGTGTGAAGAGAAGGGCAATGTACCAAATGTGAGTGACCAATATGGGGGCATTGAGGATGAGAAAGACATAGAGAGGTACATAGGAAGTAGAGATAACAAAGATGAACCCTTTTGCACATAGAGTACTGCATTGCCAGTGAAGGCAAACATGGGTATATGGGTGGATACCTGGGTGGACAGGCTGAACAATTAGGTATGTCTATGAAATGGGGAGTGTATCCAAGAACATGTATAGGGTTGGCAGATAATGGTCTTATAAGTTTATGTGAATGAGCAGAATTCCCAGGTGTATAGTAGAGTTGACAAGGGGAAGGTTGTGGTCACTGCTTGGTCACAGGCCAGCTACCCAGAGGGACCGAGTAGTTGAACCTG
>NW_006936474.1:0-593 GCF_000298275.1 Orycteropus afer afer
AAAAAAAAAAAAAAAGCATTTAGAAGCCATTTAGAAGCAATCAGCCCCAGGACACGATGGTCCTCGAGACCAGAAGAACTAGATGGTGCCCAGCTACCAATGCCAACCACTCAGGAAAGGATAAAATCTGGAGATCCTGGATAGGGTGGGATGGAAAACGTAGAACATAATCCAAAAACTCCAAATGATGACCAGAATTACTGATCAGATGAAATCTGGTGAGACTCCCAATACTATGGCCCTGGAATACATTCTGTGCCTGGAATAAAACTCACTCGCAGGGGCAGGCTTTCAGCCCAATAGTTAACAAGATCTACATGCAGACCACTCAACCCCAGATGCTGCAGCCACATACTCTGTTGTAATACATCCCTAGCAATAGACCATGGAACACCAGAAGACCAACATTCAAAATGAGGAAATGCAGGGCAAACAGGAGTGCATAACTATGAGGGGCACAGGGGAAGGTTTGTAGGGTAAGGAGGGGAGGAGATTGGGTTAGGATTGGACATGATGAATGGGGAATATAACTAAATCTACATGTTACATTGAATGTAAAACAAGCTCTTAATATAAAAAAATAGAAAAAAAAA
>NW_006936474.1:2100-2766 GCF_000298275.1 Orycteropus afer afer
ACAAAAATTATTTGGATTCCTCTGCACCAGCAAAGAGACCTCTGATAAAGAAATAAGGGAAACAATACTATTTACAATTGGTACTAAAAAGATTTTTTAAAAAAATCTAGGAATAAACCTTACCAGAGACAGAAAAGACCTATACAAAGAAAACTACAAGACACTACAAGAGACAACAAGGGCTCTACATGAATGGCAGAACCTGCCTTGTTCATAAATTGATAGATTGAATATTGTGAAAATGTCAATACTACCTAAAGCAATCTACACATTTAATGTAATCCGGATCCAGATAACAACAGAATTTTTTAAGGACATGGAAAATCCAATTAATAACTTCATATGGAAAGGAAAGAGATCTTGCATAACCAGTGCACTTCTGAATAAGAACTGAGTGGGAGGTCTCACACTCCTGGATCTGGAAACCTTGTATACAACCACACTATTCAAAACAGAATGGTATTGGTATAATGATAGACAGATAGAGCAATGGAACAGAATTGAAAGTCCAGAAATAGACTTATCCATCTATGGACACCTGATTTTTGCCAAAGGTCCAAAACCCATTAAAAGGGGAGACAGAATCTTTAACAAATGATGCTGGCAAAACTGAATATGCACTTGCAGAAAAATGAAAAAAAGACCCATACCACACCCCATACAAAA
>NW_006936475.1:0-936 GCF_000298275.1 Orycteropus afer afer
ATGGAAGCCACAGGAGTGAGTTCAATTCCAGACCTGAAGGGCAGCTAGGGGGCACAGTCTCAGGGGTTTCACTAGGCTCTATCAGACCAGCAAATCTTTTTCTTTTTTTTATGATTTTGAGTTTTATTCCACATTGTTCTCCCACTTTATCCAGGATCTCCTACATAGATCACCCTCTGAGTGGTTGACAGTGGTAGCCAGGGACCAACTAGTTTTTCTAGTCTCATACTCATATAGGCTGAGGATTGCATGGTGTACCAGTCACTTGGACTAATTGTTTCCATGCACCTAATGATTTTCTTCACTATTCTTTGCTCTAGGGAGTTCTTGTGGCCTAGTGTCTAAGGCATCTGAGTGCTAACCAGAAGGTTGGCAGTTCAAACCCATCAAACACTCCCTGGAAGGAAGGTTGGGCAATCTACTTCCATAGTGATACCGCCTCAGAAACCGAAGGAGGGGTTGCTATGAGTCAGACCTGATTCGACAGCAGTGGGTTTTTTATTCTTTGCTCTGGATGAGGAGAGACCCACTGTTGCATCTAGATGGCTGCTTGCAAGCTTTTAAGATCCCATTCACTACTCGCCGAACTAGGATGTGGAATAATGTTTTTGTGTAGTGTTGTGGTTGTTAGGTGCTGTTGAGTCATCTCCAACTCATAGCAACCCTATGTACAGCAGAATAAAACATTGCCTGGTCCTGTGCCAGTCTCATGAGCCCCACTATACCTGAGCCGATTGTTAAAGCCCTGTGTCAATCCATTTCATTGAGGGCCTTCCCCTTCCTCGTTGACCCTCCTCTTTACTAAGCATGATATCCTTCTCCAGGGAATGGTTCCTCCTGACAACATGCACAAAGTAGGTGAGACAAAGTCTGGCCTTTCTTGCTTCCAAGGAGAATGCTGGCTGCACTTCTTCCAGGACAGATCTGTGAGTCCTT
>NW_006936475.1:2050-2749 GCF_000298275.1 Orycteropus afer afer
TCAAATGTCTTTGCACAGTCAGTTAAACACAAGTAAACATCTTTCTAGGAGTTTTGGTGGCCTAATGCCTAAGGTATTTGACTCCTAACCAGAAGGCTGGTGGTTCAAACCCACCAGCCACTACTCAGAAGGAAGGTTGGCAATCTATATCTGTAGTGATACTGCCTCAGATATCCAAGGAGGAGTCACTATGAGTTGGATGTGACTCGATGGCAGTGTATTGTGTTTTGTTTTGTTAAACATCTTTCTGGTATTGTTTCCTTTCAGCCAAGATCTATCTGACATCAGTAATGATATCCTTTACTCCACCTCCACTTCTGAATCCAGCTTGCATTTCTGGAAGCTCTCTATCAATATACTGCTGCAACCATTTTTGAATTATCTTCAGCAATATTTTACTTTTATGTGATATTAATGATATTGTTCAATAATTTCCACGTTCTGTGGGATCACCTTTCTTTGAAAAGGGCACAAATATGTATCTCTTCCAGTCAGTTGACCAGGTAGCTTTCTTCCAAATCTCTTGGCATAACCAGTTGAGTGCCTCCAGCACAGCATCCGTTTGTTGAAACATCTCAATGAGTATTCTGTCAATTCCCGGAGTCTTGTTCTTCACCAATTCCTTCAGTGCAGCTTCAACTTCTTCCTTCAATACCATTGGTTCTTGATCATATGCCACCTCCTGAAATGGATGAACAT
>NW_006936476.1:0-851 GCF_000298275.1 Orycteropus afer afer
GTCCTTCTGTGATTGACTTATTTCACTCAGCATAATGTCCTCCAAGTTCATCCATATTATGTGGTGTTTTGCAGACTCTGCATTATTCTTTAGTGTTGCATAGCATTCCAGTATGTGTATGTACCATAGTTTGCTCATCTACTCTTCTGCTGATGGGCATGTAGGTTGTTTCCATCTTTTTGGTATTGTAAATAGTGCTGTGATGAACATGAGTGTGAATGGATCTGTTCCTATCCTGGCTCTCACCTCTCTAGGATATATACCTAGTAATGGAATTGCTGGGTCAAATGGTATCTCCAATTCCAACTTTCAAAGGAATTACCATATTGTTTTCCACAGTGGTTGTGTCACTTCACAGTCACACAAGCAGTGTATGAAAGTCCAAATCTCTCCACATCCCCACCAGCATTTGTTATTTGCTGTCTCATTAAACCTTGCCATCAGTGCTGGGGCGAGATGGTATATCTCATTGTTGTTTTGATTTACATCTCTCCGATGGCCAATGATTGTGAGGATCTTTTCATTTATTAGCTAACTACCTGAATATCCTCCTTGGTGAAGTGTCTATTCATGTCTTCTGACCATTTTTCAATTGGATTGTTAATTCCTTTTGTGTTGAGGCACTGGAGTGTTCCATCAATCTTAGAGATAAGTCCCTTTCCAGATATGTAATTATCAGGAAATATGAATTTGTTGCTGTCATTTTTGTCATGTGCTTTTTCATTGTGTCTATTTCTTTGTCCCATATAATTTTCTGTACTGAGCTGGTTTTGTTTATGCATCATGTTATCACTTCCTTCATTGCTATTGTTTTAGTATTTGCTGAATATTTGTGCTTGTCCTCTTTTTTA
>NW_006936476.1:3211-3787 GCF_000298275.1 Orycteropus afer afer
AAAGCAGTACTCAGAGGACAGTTTATAGCAATAAATGCATATATCGAAAAAGAGGAAAGAAAGAAAATCAACACTCTAACTCATGAACTCCAACAACTAGAAATAGAACAAATCTACAGTATCTAGAAGCAAGGAATAAAGATCAGAGCAGAAATAAATGAAACAGAAAACAAAACAAAACAAAAAAAACATAGAGAAAATAAACAAAACAAAGAGCTGGTTCTTCAAAAAGATTAATAAAATCCATAAACCATTGGCAGACCTAACAAAAGAAATAAGGAGAAGATCCAAATCACAAGAATTGTAAATGAAAACGGTGTCAGCCCAACAGAACAAACTGAAATAAAAAAGATACTGACAGAATATTATGAAAAACTGTACACCAATAGATTTGGGAACCTAGAAGAGATGGACAAGTTTCTAGGATCGCAAGACCTACCTAAATTATCCCAGTCAGAAATAGAAAACTTGAGCAGACCCGTAACAAGGGAAGAAATTGAACAGGTCATAAAAAAACTTCCCACAAAGAAAAGCCCTGGCCCTGATGGCTTCACTGGAGAATTCTATCAAATATTC
>NW_006936477.1:0-710 GCF_000298275.1 Orycteropus afer afer
CAGCACCATTTATTAAACAAACATTCTCTTCTCCATTTGATGGATTTAGGCCCTTTGTCAAAGATCAGCTGATCATAGCTCGATGGATTTATTTCTGGGTTCTCAATTCTATTCCATTGGTCTATGTGTCTGTCATTAAACCAATACCAAGCCGTTTTGACTATTGTGGTTATATAGTAGATTTTGAGATCCAGCAGTGTGAGACCTCCTACTTTGTTCTTCTTCTTCAATAGTGCTTTGCTTATCCAAGGTCTCTTTCTTTTCCATATAAAGTTAGTGATTAGTTTTTCTATATCCTTAAAAAAGGTTGATGGGATCTGGATTGGGATTGCATGAGTGTATAGATTGCTTTGGGTAGAATTTATATTTTCACAATGTTCGATCTTCTTATCCATGAGCATGGGATGTTCATCCATTTATGTAGATCTCTTACAGTTTCTTGAAGTAGATTTTTAAAGTTTTCTTTGTATAGGTTTTTGTGTCCCTGGTAAGATTTATTCCCAGGTATTTTATTAATTTTGGTAGCTTTTGTAAATGGTATTGATTTCCTTATTTCTTTCTGAGCCGTCTCTTTGCTGGTGTAGAGAAATCCACCTGACTTTTGGATGTTGATCTTGTATCCTGCCACAGTGTTAAATCTCTCAATTAGTTCCAGTAGATTCTTGACTGAGTCTCTTGGGTTTTCTATGTATAGGATCATATCATCAGCA
>NW_006936477.1:2445-3477 GCF_000298275.1 Orycteropus afer afer
GTTTCATTGATTTCTGCTCGAATCTTGATTATTTCCTTTCTTCTGGTGACTGTAGGCTTTTCTTGCTGTTCTTTTTCTAATTGTTGGAGATGTTGATTTAAAGTGTTGATTTTAGCTCTTTCTTCTCTTTTGATGTGTGCATTTATTGCTATACATTGACCTCTGATCACTGCTTTTGCTGTGTCCCAAAGATTTTGGTATGTTGTGTTTTCATTATCATTTGATTCAAGGAATTTTTCAATTTCACTTTTTATTTCTTCTCTTACCCATCTTTCTCAAGGAGGGTGTTGTTCAGTTTCCACGTGTTTACTCTTTTTCCATTGATCTTCCTATTGCTGATTTCTAATTTGATAGCATTGTGATCTGAGAAGATGCTTTGCAGTATTTCAGTGTTTCTAAATTTATGAGGGCTTGCTTTATGGCCTAACATATGGTCTATCATGGAAAATGTTCTATGTGCACTAGAAAAGAATGTATATTGTGCTGATGTTGGGTGAAGTGCTCTGCAGATGTCTATAAGGTCAATTTGGTGGATTGTATTGTTTAGCTCTTCTGCATCTTTGTTGAGTTTCTTTCCAGTTGTTCTTTCATTGAAAGTGGTGTATTAAATTCTCCTACTATGACTGTGGAGTCATCTATTTGCCTTTTCAACTCTTTTAAAATTTGATTTAGGTATTTTGGACCTGTTTCATCGGATACATAGATATTTATTGTGGTTATATCTTCTTGTTCAATTATTCCTTTAATCATTATATAATGCCCTTCCTTGTGTCATATGGTGGTTTTTGTCTTAAAGTCAATTTGATCAGAAATTAATATTGCCACTCCTGCTCTTTTACGTTTGCCATTTGCTTGGTATATCTTTTTCTGAGCTTTGATTTTTAGTCTGCTTTTGTCTTTGTCTCTAAGGTGTGTCTCTTGTAGACATCATATTGATGGATTTTGTTTTCTTATCCAATCTGCAATTCTTCGTCTCTTGAGTGGTGCATTTAATCCATTGACATTCAGTGTAATTATTGACAAGTATGAATT
>NW_006936478.1:0-623 GCF_000298275.1 Orycteropus afer afer
GGGTTTGAACTGCCAGCCTCCTGGTTAGCAGTCAAGTGCTTTAGGCACTATGCTACCAGAGCTCCTTGTTTAAAAAGATATTAGGTTAATAATAACTTTTTTTGAAAAAAGTAACAAGTAGATGTGGCAGAAATCATGAAGATGATTAAATATGAAAAGTAATACTCCCAGCTATGAGACCCAGGCCTGGGAACCTCATCCTTGGGTCTCCTAGAGAGAGGCCCTTCAGCCATTATGCATTATATAGCACAGAGCTCTGTTTGTAAAAACCATGGGACACATTATTTCTAGTCACAGTGTAAGAGAAAGTTTACTTCTCTTAAGAATTTGGTTTATTTTATCTCGTGGACATTACAAAATGTGTAATTGCTATGGCTTCCCTGTTTACATTGGCAACAAGAAAATTAAAGCCCAACTTGAGAGCAGTTGTCAAATATGTATAAGATTGTGTCATATTCATTGCTGATTAGTTTCATTCCTAATTCCATTCAATGGCACTACATTATTGTCACCTTTTCTTTTCTCTTCTATTTTTAACTTACTGTCTTCCTGTATTTTTATATCCTTAGAAGCTAACTTAAATATTTTCAAAATAAAAGAGGATAAGATTTAAAATGGTATAA
>NW_006936478.1:3288-3902 GCF_000298275.1 Orycteropus afer afer
TAGTGATACCACCTCAGAAACCCAAGGAGGGCTTGTTATGAGTCGGATTCGACTCCACGGCAGTGGGTTTGGTTTGGTTTGGATCCCTATTCCAGCTATTTTCACATGAAGGAAAAATTGAATATTTGTGAGGATTCTTTCAAAGTTTCATGAAACAAAAACTCAACTTGAACAAAGTATGGGTAAATGATAGACAGTGGGGAGACCAGTTATTAGAAGTTATTCATATGAAGATTGAATACCCAAAATACTGCATAAAGGTAGATCTCTGAGACCTCTAGAAACAGAAAGTTAAATGCCACCAAGACTCTGTTTCACTCTGTAGGTTGATTTCTTTCTTTGTGAAAATAGACTAGCCATAGCTCTAGCATCTCAAATCTCATAATGTGCAAACCTGTAGAGAAACTAAAATTCACTTTCTCTAATTTCAAACTCAAAAGTCCTATAAAGGAGTTCCGGCAAGATGGCAGACTAGGAACAAGGACTGCACAGAACCTCTTCAACAAAGAAAAGGGAAAACAATTAACACAGACACAGAAGATAATCTTGGACCCCTGAGCCTTGAAGGGAAGGATACAAAAGTGAACTAAACCCCAACTAGCAGAAGAATTTGC
>NW_006936479.1:0-952 GCF_000298275.1 Orycteropus afer afer
AAAATACCAAAAAAGGAGACATACAGAGCTGCGGTCTGGAAGCGGTGGTGAGCTATCCTGATGGCACAGACAGCTTGCAGATTCCTGAGTGGTGGTAGGACTTAAGAATTAACCTAAAAATCACCCTGCTAGCCAGGGACTGCACGGAGGACTGTGCACTGTGGCTGCGGAACAAACAGAGAAGGTGAAGAGAAAGGTGCACTGAGCTGTGGACTTTTGCCAGTCCGAAGGATGCTGCCATTTTGTAGGTTTAAAAAGTGGCTTGACTATTTTGGATATTTAAAGAGACAGCACTCTCGCAGAGTCCTGGGGCTTAAGAACACGTTATGCTTTCCAGCAACCACAAGGACACTCGGGACCTGCAAGACTGACAAGTTTTTTGAAGGTTATTCGATGGTAATTTGTGTCTGATTGAGTGGGAGACAACAGTCCCCATAAGACACAACTACACTCACAGCTCCTGCAACTTCACTTACTGAGCGACAGCCACTACCTCCTTCTGCACCAACGGGCCAACGATAAAAAACCACCAAGAAGAGCCGGAATAACCCTTGGCTGCTCTTCACAAACAGTTAAAAGAGATATAAATACAACAATGCCACAATGCCTCGAAGACAACAGACCATCATAGTCCACACAAAGAAGCAGGATAAAGTGGTAGAAACAAGGAAGCAGGATACAGACACAGAACACACCCCTGAGGAAGAAGCAGCATTGGAACTTTCTGATAAGGAATTCAAAAGAATTATCCTTAGGTATCTTCAAAAGATTGAGAGACAGACCAAAGAAAACACAGAAAAAACATTAGAAGAATTTTGGAAGAAAATACAAAAACAAAATGACAAAATAAATGAAAAATTAGAAATAATTCTAAATCTACAGATAGAAATCCAGAAAATTAATACTAAATTGTCAGAAATAAATAACACATTGGAAGGGCAAAAGAGTAGAA
>NW_006936479.1:3138-3646 GCF_000298275.1 Orycteropus afer afer
GAAATAAGTCAATCACAAAAGGACAAATATTGTATTAGTGTGTCACTGTAAAAGTTATGGAAAGGTTTATCTATAGAAGGAAATTTTCTTTGTTGGTTACCAGGGGTGGGAGGGGAGGGGAGGGAAGGCTGTTACTTAGATAGATATAAGAATTGATTTTGGTGAAGAGAAAGGCAATGTACCAAATGTGAGTGATGAATATGGCAGCATTGAGGATAAGAAAGACATAGAGGTACATGGGAGGTACAGACAACAAGTGTGAACCCTTTTGCACATACAGTACTGTGTTGTCAGTGAAGGTAAGCATGGGTGTATGGGTGGAGAGATGGGTGGACAGGCTGAACTATTAGGTATGTCTATGAAATGGGGAGTGTATCCAAGAACATACATAAGGCTGGCAGACAATGGTCCTGTAAGTTTATGTGAATGATCAGAATTCCCAGGTGTATAGTAGAGGTGACAAGGGGAAGGTTGTGGTCACTGCTTGGTCACAGCCAGCTACCCAGAG
>NW_006936480.1:0-682 GCF_000298275.1 Orycteropus afer afer
TTTCTCGTCTTTTAAGTGATCTCTTGCTTTCTTCATGGATAATGTTCTTGATATCCTCCCACAATTCTTCTGGTTTTCGGTCATTGGTGTTCAACTCATCAAATCTATTCTTTAGATGATCTCTAAATTCAGGAGGGATATATTCAAGATCATATTTTGGCTCCCTTGGACTTATTTAAATTGACTTCAACTTCAAGATGAACTTGCATATGAGCAGTTGATGGTCTGTTCCACAATCAGCTCCTGTCCTGGTTTTGGCTGAAGATACTGAGCTTTTCCACCACCTCTTGCCACAGTTGTAGTAAATCTGATTCCTGTGTGTTCCATCTGGTGAAGTCCATGTGTAGAGCTGCCATTTGTGTTGTTGAAAAAAGGTGTTTTCAATGAACAAGTCAAATTTAGTGGTCCTCATATATGGCATAAATAGACTATCAAGTATAACCCAAAATGCACAAACAGCAGAAGATACACTAGATGAATGGGACCTTCTCAAAATTAAATTTTTATGTGCTTCCAAAGGCTTCTCCAAAAGAGTCAAAAGAGAACTTACAGATTGGGAAAAAATATTTGGCAATGATATATCTGAGAAGGGACTTATCTCTAGAATGTATAGAAAACTCGAACACCTCAATAACAAAAAGACAAACAATCCAATTAAAAAATGGGCAGAAGACATGAATAG
>NW_006936480.1:2004-2734 GCF_000298275.1 Orycteropus afer afer
GCATAACATACTACACAAAACATTGTTCCACCTCTTACTTTGGCGAGTAGCGACTGGGATCTTTAAAGCTTGCAAGCAGCCATCTAGATGCAACAATGGGTCTCTCCTTGTCCAGAGCAAAGAAGAATGAAGAAAACCAAAGATCCATGGAAAGAATTAGTCCTAGAGACTGGTACACCATCCAATCTGCAGCCTATACGACTATGAGACCAGAAGAACTAGATAGTGCCCAGCTACCAATGTCAACCACTTGAAGGGGAAAATCCATGTAGAAGACCCTGGATAGAGAGTGAGAAAAATGTGGAACAAAACTCAAAAGCATTTGGGAAAAAAAAAAGGGGACCAGGTTTGCTGGTCTGATAGAACCTGGTGGAACCACTGAGGCTATGGCCCCTAGCTGCCCTTCAGGTCTGGAATTGAACCTACACCTGTGGCTTCCAGCCAAGCAAAAGACAGGCATAGGAGTTGAACATTTACCCGAGGTAAATACACTCCTTGGAGAGAACAATCATGGGAGAAAGAAGGGCTGTTTATGCACAGGGAAACAGCTCAGGGGGCAGGGGTACATGGAGGGATGGACACAGGGAAGAGGTGACTGTTGGGAGGAAGAGGGAGGGGAGCTATTGCATTGTGGTGAATTGTGGTCAATGTCATGAGACAAAGTGTATGTGAACTGCTGTATGGAAAGTGAATTTGCTCTATAAATTTTCACCCAAATCACAATGAAAAA
>NW_006936481.1:0-892 GCF_000298275.1 Orycteropus afer afer
TTCAAGGCTCAGGGGTCCAAGATTATCTTCTGTGTCTGTGTTAATTGGTTTCCCTTTTCTTTGTTGAAGAGTGTCTGTGCAGTCCTTTTGCCTAGTCTGCCATCTTGCCGGAATTCTACATTATTCTTTAGTGCTGCATCATATTCCATTGTGTGTATGTACCATAGTTTGGTCATCCACTCTTCCACTGATGGGCACGTAGGTTGTTTCCATCTTTTTGCTGTTGTAAATAGTGCTGCGATGAACATGGTTGTGCCTATATCTGTTGCTGTCCTGGCTCTCACCTCTCTAGGATATATACCTAGTACTGAGTTTGTTGGGTCAAATGGTATCTACAACTCCAACTTTCTAAGAAATCTCCATACTGCTTCCCACAGTTATTGTATTATTTTACAGTCCCACCAGCAGTGTATGAGAGTCCCAGTCTCTCCACTTCCCTACCAGCATTTGTTATTTTCTGTCTCATTGAACCTTGCCATCAGTGATGGGGTGAGATGGCATCTCATTGTTGTTTTGATTTGCTCTCTCTAATGGCCAGTGATCCTGAGCATCTCTTCATGTATTTGTTGGCCACCTGCATATCCTCCTTGGTGAAGTATCTATTTGTGTCTTCTTCCCATTTTTCAATTGGATTGTTAATTCCTTTGGTGTTGAGGTGTTAGAATTTTCTATAATCTTAGAGATAAGTCGCCTTGCCAGACATGTAATTATCAACAAGTATGAATCTGTTCTTGTCATTTTTGTTATGTACTTTTACATAGTGTCAATTTCTTTGTTCCATATAATTTTCTGTGCTGAGCTCGTTTTGTTTATGAATCATGTTATCACTTCCTTTGCTATTGGTTTAGTATTTCCTAATTATTTTTGCCAATCCTGTTTTTTTTTTTTTTTT
>NW_006936481.1:2159-2959 GCF_000298275.1 Orycteropus afer afer
TCTTTGTGTGGACTGTGATGCTCTGTTGTCTCCGAGGCATTGTTATATTTTTGTGTTTATATTTAATCTGTGATTTTATGTTGGAGTGACTTACCCATGATTTTCGTTTTCTTTGTATTTTATCTATGTAAGCTGGGTACTGTGCTGTGCTCCTCTATTCACTATTTGGCAGCACTTATACACTCACCACCTGTCTCCATTCCCACTGTCAGCCTCCCATTTGTCCCTGCTGTCCTTGGCAAACAGACCCTATTCTTAGGTCCCTGGAATCTGAATGAGAATGCTGTCACTTTAAAATCCAAAATGGCCACCATTTGTAAACATTCAAAATGGCTGCACCCTCAGTCACTTTAAATATCCAAATGGCCACTACTTGTAAACAATCAAAATGGCTGCACCTTCTGAATAGCAGAAAGTCCACAGGTCAGATTGTCTCCCTCCTTGCTGTTTCCCTTCGTAGTTATAGGCCACCAGCACAATTGTCCCTGCATCCCTTAGTGACCAGGGCTGATCTTTAGGTGAATTCTCAGGTCCCAACACCACTTGGAAATATTCAAGCTGTCTGTCCCATCAGAGTAGCTGACAATCCACTGCACTGACTGTCTCTGTACATATTGTTTTCATTCAGGTTTTTCCACTAGTTGGTGCCTAATCCACTTCTGTATTGTTCCTTTCAAAACTTAGGGCTCCAGGATTATCTTCTGTATTGATTTTTTTTTTTATTAGGATTTGGGTGAAGATTTACAGAGTAAATTCACTTTTCATACAGCAGTTCACATATACTTTGTCTCATGTCATTG
>NW_006936482.1:0-739 GCF_000298275.1 Orycteropus afer afer
ACACATTTGCATTACATTGTTAGCCATGTGATCATGAGCCCGTTACTCCCTTCTCTCAGCCTCATTTTCCTCAAGTATACCACGTAGATATTTCACTGAATAAGAAAACCCTTCTAGCGTTGGCATGCAAAGATTCTACTATTTAAGAGCATCCTTACATGTTAACAAGGCTAAGAACCAATGTGAAAGCACATCACTGGATCCTCCATCAGCAGGAGACATGAGCTGTTGTCTTGGTCGTGAGACCAATACATTTTTTCTATATTCTAATTAATATTAGCTTTGAATTGCAAGGCCTTGAGCTGCTTTAAAAAGATTATTAATCTACCATATCCAGTAAATGCAAAAGCAAGAAAAATATTGAAAGTGCTAATATGAAGAGGTATGTGATGGTGGTGTTGTTGTTGTCATTAGGTGCTGTCAAGTCGGCTCTGACTGATTGCAACCCTATGTATAACAGAACACTTCCTGGTCCTGTGCCAGCCTCACAATCCTAGCTAAACCTGAGTTCATTGTTGTAGCCACCTTTTTCGCTGATCCTCCACTTTACCAAGTGTTCTGGTTACCTAGTGCCACTCTGACAGGAATATACCACAAATGGGATGGCTTAAACAAACAGCAGTTTATTCTCTTACAATAGGGAAGCTTTAAGTCCAAGTTCAAAGTGCCAGGCTCTAGGGGCTGGGTGAAAGCCCTTCAACCTTGGGGTCCAGCTCTGCCTCCTGCTCCCGGCCCACTG
>NW_006936482.1:2000-2842 GCF_000298275.1 Orycteropus afer afer
TACAGATTCTTCATGAGCAGAATTCAGTGTTCTGGCATTCCCATTCTTCTCTATATTATCCATAATTTGTTATGATCCACACAGTCGAATGCTTTTGCATCGTCAACAAAACCCAAGTAAACATCTTTCTGGTATTCTTTGCTTTCAGCCAAGATCCATCTGATGTCCACAATGAATCCCTCATTCTACATCCTCTTCTGAATCCAGCTTGCATATCTGGACGTTCCCTGTCAATATACTGCTGCAACTGTTTCTGACTTATCTTCAGCAAGATTTTACTTGTGTGTGATATTAATGACATTGTTTGATGATTTCCACATTTTATTGGATCACCTTTCTTTGGAATGAGTACAAATAGGGATCTCTTCCAGGTAGCTGTCTTCCAAATTTCTTGGCATAGACAAGTAAGTGCCTCCAGTATGGAATCCATTTATTGAAACATCTCAATGGGTATTCCATCAATTCCTGGAGCCTTATTTTTTGCCAATTCCTTCAATGAACCTTCAACTTCTTCCTTCAATAACATTGGTTCTTGATCATATGTCACCTAGTGAAATAGACAAACATAGACTAATTTGGTACAGTGACTTTTTATTCCTTCCACCTTCTTTTGATGTTTCCTGCATCAGTCAATATTTTTTCCATAGAACCTTTCAATATTGCAACTCAAGGCTTGAATTTTTTCTTCAGTTCTTTCATCTTGAGAAATGCCAAGCATGTTCTTTCCTTTTGATTTTCTAACTCCAGGTCTTTGCACATTTCATTATAATAATTGACTTTCTTCTTGAGCTGCTCTGTGAAATCTTCTCTTGGGCTCTTTTATCTTGTCATTTCTCCCATTG
>NW_006936483.1:0-586 GCF_000298275.1 Orycteropus afer afer
AAACCTGCAATATCTGGGGATAGAGCACTAAGAAGAAGAAAGAAAAAAAAAAAGTAGGGAAGGAGAATAATAAATGAAGAAAAAAAGAGGATGAATGCAAAAAGAAAAACAAGGAATGGGGTTAGTCACGAGGGGAAAAAAAAGGGGGGGAAAAGGAAAAAAAAAACAACCCTTAAATTGGGGGTGGAGGTGCAGAATTTCAACCAGGCACAGGGAAAAGAAAAAAAATGCTGAAATCTAGCACCTGGTAGGGGAAGATTAAGAATAATAATATAAAGGACAAAAGAATAATATTAGTTGGTTTGAAACGGACAAATATAAGCAAACTAATCCCCGGGAAAAAGAAAGGAAAAAGGTAAAAATCGGTGGAGGACTGGGTAGGGCACCCAGGCTTTGTCTGAGCACACAGACTGTGATGGAGTTCCTGTGGGCCAAGAAGGTAGGTGGGAGTGGGTATGGCCACACCTCCATTCACTAAGTGGGTGTAGGGTGTAGTATCAAGAAGAATATCGTACCTTTTCAGTCTTGCAGGCCCCGAGTGTCCTTGGGGTTGCTGGAAAGCAGAACGTGTTCTTAAGCCCCAGAA
>NW_006936483.1:3108-3637 GCF_000298275.1 Orycteropus afer afer
AAGACAATTAAAACAAGTCCAAAAGAGCCAAAATATGACCTGGAATATATTCCTCCTAAATTTAGAGATTATCTAAAGAATAGATTTGATGCATTGAACACTGACGACTGAAAACCAGAAGAATTATGGGAGGAATATCAACAACATTATCCATGAAGAAAGCAAGAGATCACTAAAAAGATGAGAAAAGAAGACCAAAATGGATAACAGAAGAGACTCTGAAACTTGCCCTTTAGTGGAGAGTAGCTAAAGCAAATGGAAGAAATGAAAAGGTTAAAGGGCTGAACAGAAGATTTCAAAGAGCAGCTCAAGCAGACAAAGCCAATTATTATAATGAAATGTGCAAAGACCTAGAGTTAGAAAACCAAAAGGGAAGAACACACTTGTCATTTCTGAAGCTGAAAGAATTGAAGAAAAAACTTAAGCTAAGAGTTTCAATATTGAGGGAGTCTATGGGCAGAATAAGGAGCCCTGGTAGCATAATGGCTAAAGCACTTGACTGCTAACCAGAAGCTGGCGGTTCAAACCC
>NW_006936484.1:0-531 GCF_000298275.1 Orycteropus afer afer
GGACTAGTTTCAGTGGAGCTTCCAGACTGAGAAAGACTGGGAAGAAGAAAGAGGCCATCCACTGCTCAAAGAATTGGTCAGTGAAAACCTTATGAAGTGTAGTGAAATACTGTCTGATATGTTACTGGAAAATTTTTTGAATAGCCCTGAAATATTGTCCGATACAGTGCCAGAAGATGAGCCCTGCAGGTTGGAAGGCACTCCAAATATGAATGGGAAAGAGCCACCTCATCAGAGTACAGCCTACCTTAATGATATGGATAAAGTAGAGTCTTCAGGGCCTCCATTTGCTGAAGTGGAATAACTCAATATGACAAGAAGCAGCTGCAAACATCCAATAATAATCAGAACATGGAATGTAGAAAGTATGAACTTAGATAAACTGGAAGCTGTTGAAAATTAAATGGAGCACATAACCATTGATACCCTAGATGTTAGTGAGCTGAAATGCATCCGTTTTGGCCATTTTGAATCAGATAACCATATGACCTACTATGCCAAGAATGACAAATTGAAGAGAAATGGCATGGC
>NW_006936484.1:2741-3827 GCF_000298275.1 Orycteropus afer afer
GGAAGAAATGACAAGATAAAAGAGCTGAAATGAAGATTTCAAAGAGTAACTCGAGAAGACAAAGTCAATTATTATAATGAAATGTGCAAAGACACGGAGTTGGAAAGCCAAAAGGGAAGAACACACTTGGCATTTCTCAAGCTGAAAGAACTGAAGAGGAATTTTAAGCCCTGAGTTGCAATATTGAAAGATTCTATGGACAATATATTGAATGATGCAGGAAACATCAAAAGAAGATGGAAGGAATACACAGAGTCACTGTACCAAAAATAATTGGTTGATGTTCATCTATTTCAGGAGGTGGCATATGATCAAGAACCAATGGTACTGAAGGAAGAAGTTGAAACTGCACTGAGGGAAGTGGCAAAAAACAAGGCTCCAGGAATTGACAGAATACTCAGTGAGATGTTTCAACAAGCAGATGTTGCACTAGAAGCACTCACTCAGCTATGCTAAGAGATTTGGAAGACAACCACCTGGTCAACTGAGTGGGAAAGATATGTATTTGCACCGATTTCAAAGAAAGGTGATCCTGCAGAATGTGGAAAATATCAAATCATATCATTAATATTACACACAGTAAAATCTTACTGAATACAATTCAAAAATGGTTGCAGCAGTATATTGACAGAAAACTTCCAGAGGTGCAAGCTGGATTCAGAAGAAGATGTGGAAAGAGGGATATCATTGCTGATGTCAGATGGATCTTGGCTTAAAGCAAAAAATACCAGAAAGATGTTTATTTGTGTTTTACTGACTATGCAAAGGCATTTTATTGTGTGGATCATAACGAATTATGGAAAACATTGAGAAGAATGGGAATTCCAGAACACTTAATTGTGTTCATGAGGAACTTGTACATAGACTAGGAGGATGCCATTTGAACAGAACAAGGGGACGCTGCATGTTTTAAAATCAAGAAGAGAGTGTGTCAGGGCTGTATTCTTTCACCATACTTATTCCATCTGTATGCTGAGCAAATAATCAGAGAAGCTGGACTATATGAAGAAGAACATGGCATCAGGATTGGAGGAAGCCTCATTAACAGCCTACATTATGCAGACAACACAACTTTACTCACTGATT
>NW_006936485.1:0-612 GCF_000298275.1 Orycteropus afer afer
GATCTCTTCCAGTCAGTTGGCCAGGTAGCTGCCTTCCAAATCTCTTGGCATAACCAAGTGAGTGCCTCCAGTGTGGCTTCCATTTGTTGAAATATCTCAATGGATATTCCATCAATTCCCGGAGCCTTGTTCTTCACCAATTCTTTCACTGCAGCTTCAACCTCCTCCTTCAGTACCACTGGTTGTAGATCATATGCCAACCCCTTGAAATGAAGATTGACCAGTTCTTTTTGGAACAGTGACTCTTGTGTATTCTTTCCATCTTCTTTTGATGTTCCCTGCATCATTCAACATTTTGCCCTTAGAATCTTTCAACGTTGCAACTCAAGGCTTAAATTTTTTCCTCAATTCTTTCAGCTTGAGAAACGCCGAGCGTGTTCTTCCCTTTCGGTCTTCTAACTCCAAGTCTTTGCACATTTCATTATAGTAATTGGCTTTGTCTTCTCAAGCTGCTCATTGAAATCTTCGGTTCAATTATTTTATGTTGTCATTTCTTCCATTTGCTTTAGCTACTCTCCGCTCAAGGGCAAGTTTCAGAGTCTCTTCTGTTGTCCATTTTGGTCTTCTCTTCTTTTGTTGTCTTTTTAGTGACCTCTTGCTTTCTTCATGGAT
>NW_006936485.1:1597-2228 GCF_000298275.1 Orycteropus afer afer
TCATGGTATCCCACACAGCATTGCTTCAGATTAAGGGACTCACTTCACAGCAAATGAAGTGCAGCAATGGGCCTATGCTTACAGTATTCACTGGTCTTACCATGTTCCCTATCACCCAGAAGCAGATGGCTTGATAGAATGGAATGGCCTACTGAAAACACAATTATGGCACCAGCTAGGTGGCAATACCTTGTAGGGCTGGGACAATGTTCTCCAGGAGGCTGTATATGTTCTAAACCAGCGTCCAGTATGTGGTGCTGTTTCTCCAATAGCCAGGATTCACAGGTCCAGGAACCAAGGGGTGGAAATGGGAGTGATACCACTATTACCCCTAGTGACCCACTAAAAAAAAATTTGCTTCCTGTCCCTGATACCCTATGCTCCTCAGGTCTGGAGATCTTAGTCCCAAAGGGAGAAACACTCCCACCTGAAGACACAACACTGACTGCATTGAACTGGAAGTTAAGAATGCCACCCAGCCATTTTGGCTTCCTCATGCCTCTGGATCAACAGACAAAGAAGGGTGTTACTGTACTATCTAGTGTGATAGATCCTGGTTACCAAGGGGAAAGTGGATTGACATAATGGAGGTAAAGAAGACTACGTCTGGAATACAGGAGATTCCTTAGAA
>NW_006936486.1:0-872 GCF_000298275.1 Orycteropus afer afer
GCTACTAGTGCTGGAGCAAGATGGTATCTCGTTGTTTTGATTTGCATCTCTCCAATAGCTAATGATCGTGAGCATTTCTTCATATGTTTGTTGGCTGCCTGAATATCCTCTTTAGTGAAGTGTCTGTTCATGTCATCTGCCCATTTTTTTAAATTGGATTATTTGTCTTTTTGTTGTTGAGGTGTTAGAGTTTTTTATAAATTTTAGAGGTAAGTCCCTTGTCAGATATGTCATTCCCAAATATGTTTCCCAGTCTGTGGGTTCTCTTTTTACTTTTTTGGATAAGTCTTTGAAAGCACATAAAAATTTAATTTTTAGGGGATCCCATTCATCTAGTATCTTTTCTGATGTTTGTGCATTTTGGGTTATGCTTGATGCTTTATTTATGCCATATTTTAGGGCCCCTAAATTTGCCTCTAGTTTTTCCTTGAGGCTTTCTGCCCTTTGTCAAAGATCAGCTGACCATAAGTCGATGGATCTATTTCTGGGTTCTCAATTCTATTCCATTGGTCTGTCATTATACCAATACCATACAGTTTTGACTACTGTGGCTGTATACTAGGTTTTGAGATCCAGCAATGTGAGACCTCCGACATTGTTGTTCTTCTTCAATAGTGCTTTGCTTATCTGAGTTCTCTTTCCTTTCCATGTAAAGTTAGTGATTGGTTTTTCCCTATCTTAAAGAATGTTGATGTGATGTGGATTGGGATTGTATTGAATGTATAGATTGCTTTGGGTAGAATTGACATTTTCACAACGTTCAGTGTTCCTATCCATGAGTATGGTACGATCTTCCATTTATGTAGATCTCTTATGGTTTCTTGAAGTTTTACAGTTTTCTTTGTACACGCCTTTTGCATCTGTGGTAAGAT
>NW_006936486.1:2045-2852 GCF_000298275.1 Orycteropus afer afer
AGCTGCCCTTCAGGTCTGGAATTGAACCCACACCTGTGGTTTCCAGCCAAACAAAGTACAGGCATGTGAGTGAAATATTTACCTTAAGTAGACACATGCCCTGGAGAGAACAATCATGGGAGAAGGAAGGGCTGCTTATGCACAGGGAGACAGCTCAGGGGACAGGAGTGTATGGAGGTATGGACACTGGGAACAGGTAACTAGGGGGAGGAAGTGGAAGGGGAGCTGTGGTCAATGACATAAGACAAAGTATATGTGAACTGCTGTATGGAAGGTGAATTTGCTCTGTAAATCTTCACCCAAATCACAATAAATAAAAAACAAGAAAAAAAAAAAAAAAGAAGTGGTTATAGAGGGCATCCTTGTTTGGTTCCTGTTCAGAAGGGCAATGATTTCAGTCTCTCTTCATTGAGAATAATTTTGGCTGTTGGTTTTGCATAGATGCCCTTTATTATGTTGAGGAATGTCCCTTCTATTCCTATTTTGCTGAGAGTTTTGATCAGAAATGGGTGTTGGATTTTATCAAATACCTTTTCTGCATCAGTTGATATGATCATGTGGTTCTTATTCTTTGCTTTACTTATGTGGTGGATGACATTGATTGTTTTTCGAATGTTGAACCATCCTTGCATACCTGATATGAACTCCACTTGGTCGTACTGAATTGTTTTCCTGATGTTGGAGTCTGTTGGCTAGGATTTTATTGAAGATTTTTGTATCTATATTCATGAGGGGTATTGTTCTGTAGGTTTCCTTTTGAGTGATGTCTTTGCCTGGTTTTGATATCAAGGTTATGCTTGCTTCATA
>NW_006936487.1:0-494 GCF_000298275.1 Orycteropus afer afer
ACTGCAAAGTATTTTCTCAGATCACAATGCTATAAAATTAGAAATCAACAATAGGAGGATCAATGGAAAAAGAGCAAATACAGGGAAAGTGAACAACACCCTCCTTAAGAAAGAGTGGATAAGAGAAGAAATAAAAAATGAAATTAAAGAATTCCCTGAATCAAATGAGAATGAAAACACAACATACCAAAATCTTTGGGACACAGCAAAAGCAGTGATCAGAGGCCAATTTACAGCAATAAAGGCACACATTTAAAAAAGAAGAAAGAGCCAAAATCAACACTTAAACCAAAATCAACAGTTAGGGAAAGAACAGCAAGAAAAACTTACAGTCACCAGAAGAAAGGAAATAATAAAAATTCGAGCAGAAATCAATGAAACAGAAAATAGAAAGACAATAGAAAAAATGAACAAGATGAGAAGTTGGTTTTTTGTAAAGATTAATAAAACTGGCAAAACACTGGCAAATTTAACAAAGGAAAAGAGGGAGAGAA
>NW_006936487.1:1454-2220 GCF_000298275.1 Orycteropus afer afer
AAACAGCAGAAGAGAAACCAGATGATTGGGACCTTCTAAAAATTAAATGTTTATGTGCTTCCAAAGACTTCTCCAAAAGAGTCAAAAGAAAACCTACTGATTGGGAAAAAATATTTGGCACTGACATATCTTACAAGAGACTTATCTCTAGAATTTATAGAATACTCCAACACCTCAACAACCAAAAGACAAATCATCCTATTAAAAAATGGGCAGAAGACATGACTAGACACTTCACTAAAAAGGATATTCAGGCAGCCAACAAACATGAAAAAATGCTCACGATCACTAGCCATTAGAGAGATGCAAATCAAAACAACAATGAGATACCATCTTGCTCCAGCACTAGTAGCAAAGTTCAAGAAGACAGAAAATAACAAATGCTGGTGAGGATGCAGAGAGATTGGGACTCTCATACACTGCTAGTGTGACTGTCAAATGATACAACCATTGTGAAAAGCAGTATGGTGATTCCTTAAAAAGTTGGAATTAGAAATACCATTTGACCCAGCCATTCCATTCCTAGGTATATATCCTAAAGAAGTGAGAGCCATGACAAGAAAAGATATATGCATACCCATGTTCATCGCAACACTATTTACAACAGCCAAAAGATGGAAACAACCTAGGTGCCCATCAACAGAAGAACGGATAACCAAATTATGGTAGATGCACACAATGGAATACTATGCAACCTTAAAGAATACATAAAATCTATAAAATACCGCATAATGTGGATTAACTTGTAGGGACATTATGCTGAGTA
>NW_006936488.1:0-2689 GCF_000298275.1 Orycteropus afer afer
AACACATCACCATGGTAGGACAAACTGACAGACAAGTTTGCCTCCCTGTTGGAAACCTCTCCTACCACCCTTACCTGGGTCCCTGCAGCTGACTCCACCTCTGACCCAGTTCCTGGGCCTTTTCCTCCCCTTTCTCCTGCTCTCTTGTCCTGCTGCTTTGGGCATGCCTGGGTTCCCTTTCCTCACCTGAATCCCTGTGGCTCACTCCTTTCAGTCCTGGTCCCCAGGACTATTATCTGTGGCTGACTCCTCCTCTGTCCCAGTTCCTAGGCCTTTTAATCCCCTTTCTCTGGCTCTCCTGCCCTGCTTCTTTGGGCGTGCCTGGGTTCCCTCTCCTCACCTGGATCCCTGCAGCTCACTCCCATCGGTCCCGGTCCCAGGGCCTATTTGTCTCCATTCTCCAGTTCTCCCACCCTGCTGCTTTGGGCAAGCCTGGGTTCCCTCTCCTCACCTGGATCCCTGCAGCTGATCATCATAGCAACTGATCTATGGTAGTGGCTGCTGTGCATGGCCAGAAATAGAACCTGGGTCTCCTACATGGAAGGTGATAATTCTACCACCAAACCACCACTGCCCAAGAATACTATAGACTTTTTTTGGGGGGAGGGGGAGGTGAACGTTTACAGAGCAAATTCACTTTCCCTACAGCAGCTCACATACATTTTGTCTTATGACATTGACTACAATTTCCCACAATGCAATAGCTCCCCTCCCACTTGTTCCCCATAGTTACCTCTTCCCTGTGTCTTTCCCTTCCATGCACTCCTGCCCCCTGAGCTGTCTCCCTGTGCATACACAGCCTTTCTATTCTCCCATGATTGTTTTCTCCAAGGAGTGTATCTACCAAATGTAAATGTTCAGCTCATATGCCTATCTTTTGTTTGGCTGGAAGCCACAGGTTGTTGTTGTTATGTGCCGTCGAGTCGGCCCTGACTCCTAGCGACCCCTCCTTGGGTTTCCGAGGCAGTATCACTACGGAAGTAGGATTGCCCAAAGCTACAGGAGTGGGTTCAATTACAGACCTGAAGGGCAGCTAGGTGCCATAGACGTACTGGTTCCATTAGGCTCTATCAGACAAGCACACCTGGTCTCTCTCTCTCTTTTTTTTTTTTAAATGATTTTGAGTTTTGTTCCACATTGTTCTCCCACTCTATCTAAGATCTCCTACATAGATCCCTCTCCGAGTGGTTGACAGTGGTAGCCAGGCACCATCTAGTTCTTCTGGTTCATAATTGTATAGGCTGAGGATCACATGGTATACCAATCATTTGGAGTAATTGTTTCCATGAATCTTTGGTTTTCTTCATTTTTCTTTGCTCTGGACAAGGAGAAACTCATTGTTGCATCTAGATGGCTGCTTACAAGCTTTTAAGATCCCAGTCGCTACTCACCAAAGTAGGATGTGGAACAATGTTTTGTGTATGTTATGCCAATTAAGCTTGATGTCCCCTGTGACTATGGTCACGAGGCCACAGGTCCAGCTATTCACTTCCTCTGGGTAGCTGGTCAAGAAGTGACTACAGCCTTGTTCTGTGTCATCTCTATTATATACCTGGGAATTCTTACAGAACATACCAATACACTTGTAGAAACCCTATACATAGTCTTGGGCATACTTCCCACTACATGTTGTTGTTGTTGTTATGTGCCGTTGAGTCAGACCCGACTCATGGCAACCCCTCCTTGAGTTTCCGAGGCAGTATCACTATGGAAGTAGATTGCCCCATCTTCCTTCTGAAGAGTGGCTGGTGGGTTTGAACTGTCAGCCTTCTGGTTAGCAGTCAAGTGCCTTAGGCACTACACTACCAAAGCTCTTTCCCCCTACATAGACATACCTAATAGTTCAACCTGTCCATCCGGCTATCCACCCATATACCTATGTTTGTCTTCACTGACAACGTAGTACTGTATGTGCAAAAGGGTTCATCTTTGTTGTCTGTACCTACATGTACCTCTCTATATCTTTCTGTTCCTCAATGCCACCAGGTTGGTCACTCACATTTGGTACATTGCACTTCTCTTCACACAAATCAATACTTAACTCTACTTATCTTACAGTGTTCCCTCTCCTCCCTCTCTCCCCTCCCACCCCTGGTAACCAATGAAGAAAATTTCCTTCCATGTA
The DNA here is from genome assembly GCF_000298275.1 of Orycteropus afer afer. Classification (NCBI taxonomy): domain Eukaryota; kingdom Metazoa; phylum Chordata; class Mammalia; order Tubulidentata; family Orycteropodidae; genus Orycteropus; species Orycteropus afer. The sequence continues at coordinate 2,126 of NW_006936488.1, forward strand.
TAAACCTTTCCTTGACTTTTTACAGTAACGGACTAATACAATATTCGTCGTTCTGTGACTGACTTATTTCACTCAGTATAATGTCCTCCAAGTTCATCCACATTATGCAGTGCTTTGCAGATTCTATGTTATTCTTTAGGGTTGCACAGTATTCCATTATAGGTATGTACCATAGTTTGGTTTATCCATTTTCCAGTTGATGGACACCTAGGGTGTTTCCATTTTTTGGCTATTGTAAATAGTGCTGTAATGAACATACTTGTGCATATCTCTGTTCTTCTCCTGGCTCTCACTTCTTTAGGATATATACCTAGTAATAGAATGTCTAGGTCAAATGGTATTTCTAATTCCAACTTTTTTTTAAATTTTATTTTGATTTGGGTGAAGATTTATAGAACAAATTCAGTTTCCATACAGCAGTTCACATATACTTTGTTTGGCTGGAAACCACAGGTGTGGGTTCAATTCCAGACCTGAAGGGCAGCTTGGGCCCATAGTCTCAGTGGTTCCAGCAGGCTCTGTTGGACCAGCAAACCTGGTCCCCACCTTTTTTTTTTTTTCTTT
>NW_006936489.1:0-505 GCF_000298275.1 Orycteropus afer afer
TATGAAGAAGAACATGGCATCAAGATTGGAGGAAGAATCATTAACAACCTGCAATATGCTGACAACACAACTTTGCTTGCTGAAAGTGAGGATGACTTAAGGTACTTACTGATGAAGATTGAAGATTACAGTCTGAAGTATGGATTACATCTCAATATAAAGAACACAAAAATCTTCACAACTGGACCTACAAGTAGCATTACCATAAATGGAGAAAAGTTTGAAGTTGTTAAAGATTTCACATTGCTTGGTTCTACAGTTGACATCAGTGGAAGCAGCAGTTAGGACATCAGATGACATATAGCACTGGGCAAATCGGCTGCAAAGGATGTCTTTCAAGTGCTGAAAAGTAAAGATGTCTCCTTGAGGACTAAGGTGTGCCTGACACAAGCCATGGTATTTTCAATTGCCTCATATGCATGTGAGAGCTGGACAATGAATAAGGAGGACCAAAGAAAAGTTGATGCATTTGAGCTGTGGTGTTGGCGAAGAATGCTGAAAGTAC
>NW_006936489.1:3210-3927 GCF_000298275.1 Orycteropus afer afer
AGCTGCAGTCTTTGATCTTCATCAATAAGTGCTTCAAATCCACTCAGCTTCAGCAAGCAAGGTTGTGTCAATCATATATTGCAAGTTGCTAATGAGTCTTCATAAGTATGGTGAAAGGATACAAACCTGACATATACTTTTCCTGATTTTGAACTGTGAAGTATTCCTTTGTTCTGTTCTAATGAATGCCTCTTGGTCTATGCACAGGTTCCACGTAAGCACTATTAAGTGTTTTGGAATTCCTATTCTTCTCAATGTTATCCATAATTTACTATGATCTATACAGTCAAATGCCCTTAAATAGTAGATAAAACACAGATAAACCTCTTTCTGGTATTCTCTGTTTTCAGCCAAGAACCGTCTGACATCAACAGTGATATCCCTCATTCTACATCTTCTGAATCTGGCTTGAATTCTGGCAGTTCTCTTTCTATGTACTGCTGCAATTTGTTTTGAATTATCTTCAGCAAAATTTTATTTGCATGTGATATTAATGATATTGTTTGATAATTTCTGCATTCTGTTGGATCACCTTTTTTTTGGAATGGGCACAAATATGGATCTCTTATAGTCGGTTGGCCAGGTAAGTTATCAAATTTCTTAGCATTGGTGAGTGAGTGCTACTAGCATTGCACCTGTTTAATGAAACATCTCGATGGGTATTCCATTGATTTCTGTGTTGTTGTTGTTGTTATGTGCCGTGGAGTCGGACCCAAC
>NW_006936490.1:0-932 GCF_000298275.1 Orycteropus afer afer
AAAAACTTGGGAATAAATCTTACCAGGGACACAAAAGACCTGTGCAAACAAAACTATAAAAGACTACTTCAAGAAACCATAAGAGATCTACATAAATGGGAGAAGATAGAGTGCTTGTGGATAGGAAGATTGAACATTGTGAAAATGTCAATTCTACCCAAAGCAACGTATACATTCAATGCAATCCCAATCCAGAACCCATTAACATTCTTTAAAGATATGGAAAAACCAATCACTAACTCGATATGGAAAGGAAGGAGACTTCGGATAAACAAAGCATTATTGAAGAACAAGAACAAATTAGTAAGTCTCACACTCCTAGCTCTTGAAACCTTTTCTACAGCCACAGTAGTCAAAACTGCCTGGTACAATGACAGACACATAGACCAATGGAATAGAATTGAGAACCCAGAAATATATTCATTGACCTATGGTCAGCTAATCTTTAACAAAAGACTGAAATCCATTAAATGGGGGATGACATTGTCTGTTTTAGCTAAGGGAGACAAACTTGTCTGTCAGTTTGTCATCTTGTGAGACTTGTATGTTGCTGTGAGGCATGAGGTTGTACCACTGGTGTTTCAGATGCCAGCAGAGTCACACATGATGCACAGGTTTCAATGCAGCTTAGAGACTAAGACAGAGTAAGAAGAAAGAGGCCATCCACTTCTCAAAAATCGGCCAGGGAAAACCTTATGAATGGCAGAGAAACACTGTCTGATACATTACTGGACAACTTTATGAATAGCTTGGAAACACTGTCTGACACCGTGCAGGAAGACTAGCCCCTTGGGTTGGAAAGCACTCAAAATAGGACTGGGAAAGAGCTGCCTCATTAGAGTAGAACCAACCTTAATGATATGGATAATGCAAGTCTTTTAGGACCTCCATGTGCTGACATGGCATGACTCAAATTGAGGAGAAACAGCTGT
>NW_006936490.1:1777-2814 GCF_000298275.1 Orycteropus afer afer
TGGAGATCACATGATAGAATTTTGCAAGACCATTGACTTATTCATTGCAAATACCATTTATTAACAACACAAATGGCGGCTATACATGTGGCCTTCACCAGATGGAGTACACAGAAATCTAACTGACTACATCTGTGGCAAGAGGCAATGGAAAAGCTCAATATTTTCAGCCTAAACCAGGCCAGGAGCTGATTGTGGAACAGGCCATCAACTGCTCATATGGAAGTTCAACTTGAAATTGAAAACAATTAAAGGAAGTCCAGGAGAGCCAAAATATGATCTTGAATACATCTTTCCTAATTTGGAGAACATCTAAAGAGTAGATTTGATGCATTGAACACCAATGACCGAAAACCAGAAGTATTGTAGGATGACATCAAGAGCATTATCCATGAAGAAAGCAAGATGTTATTAAAAATATGAGAAAGAAAGAAAAGACAAAATGGATGTCACAAGAGACTCGGAAATGCCCTTGAGTGGTGAGTAAGATTTCAAAGAGCAGCTCGAGAAGACAAAACCAATTACTATAATGAAATGTGCAAAGATGTGGAATTAGAAAACCAAAAGGGAAGAACACACTCAGCATTTCTCAAGCTTAAAGAACTGAGTAAAAAATTTAAAAGATTTTATGGGCAGTATATTGAACGATGCAGGAAGCATCAAAAGAAGATGGAAGAAATACACAGAGTCACCATACCAAAAAGAACTGGTCGATCTTCATCCATTTCAGGAGGTGGCATATGTTCAAGAACCAATGGTATTAAAGGAAGAAGTTGAAGCTTCACTGAAGGAATTGGTGAAGAACAAGGCTCCAGGAATTGACGGAATACCCATTGAGATGTTTCAACATACAGATGCCCCACTGGAGGCACTTACTCAGTTATGCCAAGAGATTTGGAAGACAGCTATCTGGCCAACTGACTGGAAGAGATCCATTTTTGTACCCATTCCAAAGAAAGGTGATCCCACAGAAAGTGGAAATTATCAAACAATATCATTAATATCACATGCAAGTAAAATCTTGCTGAAAATAATTA
>NW_006936491.1:0-465 GCF_000298275.1 Orycteropus afer afer
TCTTTTTGCTATTGTAAATAATGCTGTGATGAATATGAGTGTGCATATATCTGTATGTGTCATGGCTCTTATTTCTATAGGAGATATCCCTAGTCCTGGGATTGCTGAATCATATGGTATTTCTATTTCCAATTTTTATAAGAAAGTGCCATACTGTTTTCTGCAATTGTTGCACCATTTTATAGTCCCATCAGCAGTGTATGAGGGTTCCAATCTCTTCACATCCTCTCCACCATTTGTTATTTTCTTTTTGAACTTTGCTTTTAATACTGGGGTGAGATGGTATCTCATTGTTATTTTGATTTGCATCTCTCTAGTGGCTAATGAAGGAGCTCTGGTAGCACAGTGGCTAAGGCACTTGACTGCTAACCAAAAGGCTGTTCAAACCCACCAGCCACTCCTTGGAAGGAAGATGGAGCAATCTACTTCCGTAGTGATATTGCCTTGGAAACCCAAGGAGGGGTC
>NW_006936491.1:1905-2741 GCF_000298275.1 Orycteropus afer afer
AGAAGACTGGCAGTTCAAACCCACCAGCCACTCCTCAGAAGGAACGTTGGGCAATCTACTTCTGTAGTGATACCACCTCAGAAACCGAAGGAGGGGTCTCTATGAGTTAGATCCTACTTTATAGCAGTGACTTTGATTTTGTTTCAGTTAAAGAATGATAATGGAATCTGGATAGGGATTGCATTATATCTGTAGATCACTTTGGGGTAGTGAAATTTTCACAATGTTAAGTTTTTCTATCCATGAGTATGATATATTCTTCCATTTATGTAGGTCTCTTTTGGTGCCTTGTAGTAGTGTTTTGTAATTTTCTTTCCACAGGTCATTTGTATCTCTAGTTAGATTTATTCCTAAGTACTCCATCTTTTGAGTAACTATTGTAAATGGTATTGTTTTCAGAGTTCTCTTTGTTAGTGTAGAGGAATCTGACTTATTTTTTATGTTGATCTTGTGCCCTGCCACTTTGCTGAATCCTTCTATTAATTCCAATAGTTTTCTTGTTGAGTCTCTGGGATTTTCTATATATTGGTAATAGATAAATCCTTCACTCTCTACTCAGCCTGTATTTACTCAGCTTCTGTTCTTCTCTTTGTCTCATTTCCCTCCTTTCCCTTGTCCCCACCCCCTGCTCCTAACTTCTCTCTGTTCTCTTTGTCTCCATTCCCACTCCTGTCTTGTTTCCACCCTCCCTTGCATTTAGTTTCCTCCTCTGCACTCAGAATTGGCTTTTTTGAAACAGGAAATCTACCTCCTACATTAAAACACTACTTAAGCACCTTACAGAGACAGGATCGGGGCTGATGCTACTTTAAGCCTCAGCCCATCTGCTGGACAGA
>NW_006936492.1:0-710 GCF_000298275.1 Orycteropus afer afer
TTTAGTATTTGCTAAATATTTGTGCTGGTCCTCTTTTTTATTTTGATGTGAAGGTTTCTCATTTTTCTTTGAGGTTACTCTGTGAATTTATGGTTATCTTCTCAAGTTTACAACAGCCCATTCTATCTTGTAGTTGTTTTGACTTCCCTATCATTTAGAAGATCTGTAACTACACATTTTTTTCCCTCTTTTTGGTTTGTAGTTGTCCTCATTTGTCAATTGATGTCTCTGGTTCCCTGTATAGAATCTTGTAGGCTTATTTACCTTGAATACTTCCATAGCTGGATTAGTTTCGGGGTTATGTCACATGTGTGTTAATGGTCAGTGGTTGTTTGCTATTGTTGCTTCTCTGTTGAAAGGACTCCCTTTAGTGTCCCTTGTAAAGTTGGTTTGGTTTTAACAAATTCCCTTAATTTCCACTTACCTAGAAATGTCCTAATTTCACCATCATATTTGAAGGACAGTTTTGCTGGGTACATAATTCTTGGTTGGAAATTTTTCTCTTTCAATGTTTTATATATATCATCCCATTGTCTTCTTGCCTGCATAATTTCTTCTGAGAAATCTGAGCTTTGTCTTATCAGTTGCCCCTTTGTAGGTAACTTTTTGTTTTTCCTGTGGTGCTTTCAGTATTCTTTCCTTGTCTTTGGTTTTGGTGATTTTGATGATATGTCTTGGTGATTTTCTTTTGGGCTGTCTCCTATTTGGGG
>NW_006936492.1:3059-3767 GCF_000298275.1 Orycteropus afer afer
AATATTTGATTTTTTAATTATTTTTGTCTTTGTATCTAAGGCGAGTCTCTTGTAGACAGCGTATTGATAAGTCATGTTTTCTTACCCATTCTGCAACTCTCTGCCTCTTGATTAGTGCATTTAGACCACTTAAATTCAGTGTAATTATAAAAAAAACTATAAATGCATTGTTGTTATTTTGTTATGTGTTTTTCATGATATTGATGATTCTTTGTTTATGTAATTTTCTGTGCTGAACTCATTATTTTTTTTATTGTGATTTGGGTGAAAATTTACAGAGTAAATACACTTTCCATACAGCAGATCACATACACTTTGTCTCATGACATTGACCATAAATTAGCACAATGAAATATCTCCCCTCCCACTTCCTCTCGATAGGTACTTGTTCCCTGTGTCCATCCCTTCATGCACTCCTACCCACTGAGCTGTCTCCCTGTGCCTTAGAAGTCCTTATTTCTCTCTTGCTTGTTCTCCCCAAGGAGTGTATCTACCTCAGGTAAATGCTCAACTAGAATGCCTGTCTATTGTTTGGCTGTAAGTCACAGGTGTGAGTTCAATTCCAGACCTGAAGGGCAGCTAGGGGCCATAGTTTCAGGGGTTCCACCAGGCTTGATTGGGCCAGCAAACCTGTTCCCCACTTTTTTTTTTTTTCAAATGATTTTGAGTTTTGTTCCACATTGTTCCCCCTGTCTATCCAGGATCTCC
>NW_006936493.1:0-519 GCF_000298275.1 Orycteropus afer afer
ATGTCCTCTTCTGAATCCAGCTTGCACCTCTGGAAGTTCTCTGTCAATATACTGCTGCAACCGTTTTTCAATTATCTTCAGTAAGATTTTACTTGTATGCAAAATTAATTATATTGTTCTATATTTTCCACATTTTGTGGGATCCTCTTTCTTTGGAATGAGTATAAATATGGATTTTTTCCAGTCAGTTCGCTAGGTAGCTTTCTTCCAAATCTTTTGGCATAACTGAGTGAGTGCCTCCAATGGGGCATCTGTTTGTTGAAATATCTCAATGGGTATTCTGTCAATTCCCAGAGCCTTGTTCTTTGCCATTTCTCTCATTGAATCTTTGACTTCCTCCTTGAGTAACATTGGTTCTAGATCATATGCCAATTCCTGAAAAGGATGAAAATCGACCAGTTCTTTTTGGCACAGTGACTGTATATTCCTGCCATCTTCTCATGATGTTTGCTGCATCATTCAATATTTTTCCCATAGAATCTCTCAATATTGCAACTCAAGGCTTAAATTTTTTCTTCA
>NW_006936493.1:3074-3854 GCF_000298275.1 Orycteropus afer afer
TCTCAAAATATGATGGGGAAAGAGTTGCATCATCAGAGGGAAAGCAGCCTTAATCATGTGGATAAGGTAAAGCTTTCAAGACCTCCATTTGCTGATGTGGCACAACTCAAATAGAAGAGAAACAGCTGCAAACATCTATTAATAATTGGAACATGGAATGTATGAAGTGTGAATCTGGGAAAACTGGAAATTGTCGAAAATTAAATGGGAAACATAAAGATTGATATCGTAGGCGTTAGTGAGCTGAAATGGACTGGTTTTGGCCATTTTGAATCAGACAACAATATAATCTACTATACCAGGAATGACAATTTGAAAAGCAATGGTGTCACATTCATCATCACCAAGGAAATTTCAATATCTGTCCTGAAGTACAATGCTGTCAGTGATAGAATAATATCCATATGCCTACAAGGAAGACCAATTAATACTAGGACTATTAAAATTTATACATCAACCACCAAAGCCAAAGATGAGGAAATTGAAGATTTTTGCCAACTTCTGCAGTCTGAAATTGACCAAGCATGCAATCAAGATGTGTTGATTATCACTGGAGACTGGAATGCAAAAGTTGGAAACAGAGAAGGATAACCGGTAGTTGGAAAATTTGGCCCTGGTGACAGAAATAATGCTGGAAATCACATGATAGAATTTTACAAGACCAATGACTTATTCATTGCAAATACCTTTTTTCAACAACACAAAAGGCAGCATAACTTTGCCAGATGGAACACACAGAAATCACATTGACTACATCTGTGGAAAGAGGCAATGGAAAAG
>NW_006936494.1:0-784 GCF_000298275.1 Orycteropus afer afer
GCCGTGTATTACTGCGCAGGGGACACAGTGAGAGGCAGTCAGTGTGAGCCCAGACACAAACCTCCCCTGCAGGCATAGGGCCGAGCAGCAGGGGGTGCTCCAGACCCACCGAGACCCAGGAGCAGGTGCAGATGTAGTTTAAGGGCTGGTTCCCTGCTGTTGTCTGTGGATTCTTCTCCATCTCAGTTTCCCCAGGGGATCTCTCTATTTTTGATTCTGGGCCTCTCACTGACAGCTGTGAATTCAACAGTTGTAGCAGGAGGAAGCATTGTCATACACAGAAAACAGCCTGTCCCCTATGGATGGAAAGGACTCTGCCAGGATCCCCAGCATCAGAGCTCTGATGAAGCTCAGGGAAGTCTGCAGAGTATCTTCCAATCAGACTCAGGTCAGATGGGCATCACTAATGGTTAAGGGCTGATGACCAGCTCCAAGTTTGAATCCAGTCACTGATGCCTGGTCTGCATTCTTTGCCTCTAGTTCATCAAGGTGACCTAATTCATTGATGGTATGGAGTTTATATTTGCAATACCAGCATCTTCATATCATTATAACTTTATTATAGCATATGTGTCAGTCTAGAAGCTCTGGTAGTGTAGTGCCTAAGGCACTTGACTACTAACCAGAAGGCTGGAGGTTCACACCCATCAGTTACTCCTTGGAAGGAAGGTTGGGAAATCTACTTCCTTAGTGATACTGTCTCGGCAACCCAAGGAGGGGTCGCTATGAGTTGGGTCCGACTCGACGGCACATACAACAAACAACAACAACATGTGTCAGTCTG
>NW_006936494.1:2263-2772 GCF_000298275.1 Orycteropus afer afer
ATATACATATGCATACATATAATTATAGTATCATGTACATATGTGTGTGTGTTTATTGTATATAATTATAGTATTGCCAAAGGGACAAAAGGCGACATCCTCTCACCTCCTCTAACCCCACAACAGGAGAACAGAATCACTTTCAGCAGCCCAAGGCCTATCCCTGGGAGCCCAGACATGCTGCCTCCCTCCAGCCCTTTCACCAACCCTGACACTAACCGTTCCTCCTGCAGCACCCACCACCTCTCCACTGGGTTTGGTAATTCAGTACACTGACCACACAGGAATCACAGAATTTGGGGCTTATTAGGGAAGCAACAGTCTAGGTTTCAACTTGAGGAACATGCTCAGTCTCTCTCAGCCAACAGTCTCTCAGCTGACAGAGCCTCTCAGTCTCTCTCTATAGCATGCCTCTCTCTCAGCAGTGTGTGTCTCTCTCAGGTCTCTCAGCAGTGCATTTCTCTCAGCAGCATGCATTTCTCAGCTGGCAGTCAGAGAGCTCTAGGAGG
>NW_006936495.1:0-677 GCF_000298275.1 Orycteropus afer afer
GTCTATTTATGCCATAAATTAGGGCTCCCAGATTTGTCCCTATTTTATCTTTGATGAATTTTATAGTTTTGGGTTTCACATTTAAGTCTTTGATCCAGCTTGAGTTTGTTTTCATGTGTGGGGTGAGGTATGGGTGTTGTTTCATTTTTCTGCAGATGGATATCCAGTTTTGCCAGCACGATTTGTTAAAGAGGCTGTCCCTTCCCCATTTAATGAGTTTTGGACCTTTGTCAAACATAAGTTGTCCATAGATGGATGGGTCTATATCTAGACTTTCGATTCTGTCCCATTGGTCTACCTGTCTATCGTTGTACCAATGCCATGCTGTCTTGACCCATGTGGCTGTATAGTAGTTCTTAAGATCTGGGAGTGTAAGAACTCCCATTTTGTTTTTCTTCTCCAGAAGTGCTCTGCTTACCTGAGGTCTCTTTCATTTCCATATGAAATTAGTAATTGGTTTTTCCACATCCTTGAAAAATTTTGTTGGAACCTGGATCGGGATTGCGTTAAATGTGTAAATTGCTTTAGGTAGTATTGACATTTTCACAATATTTAGTTTACCTATTTATTCATTAACATATTATCTTATGAATAGCAGAGAAACACTGTCTGATACATTACTGTGCAACTTTATGAATAGTCCAGAAACATTGTCCAATATAGAGGAGGAAGATGAG
>NW_006936495.1:1347-2305 GCF_000298275.1 Orycteropus afer afer
ATGACATCAAGAGCATCATCCATGAAGAAAGCAAGAGGTCACTAAAAAGACAACAAAAGAAGAGAAGACCAAAATGAATGACAGAAGAGACTCTGAAACTTGCCCTTGTGCGGAGAGTAGCTAAAGTAAATGGAAGAAATGACAAGATAAAAGAATTGAACTGAGGATTTCAAACAGCAGCTCAAAAAGACAAAGCCAATTACAATAATGAAATGTGCAAAGACCTGGAGTTTGAAAACCAAAAGGGAAGAACATGTTCCACATTTCTCAAACTGAAAGAATTGAGGAAAAAGTTAAGCCTCCAGTTGCAAAATTGAAAGATTCCAAGGGCAAAACATTGAATGATGCAGGGAACATCAAGAGAAGATGGCAGGAATACACAGAGTCACTGTACCAAAAAGAACTGTTCGATCTTCATCCATTTCAGGAGGTCGCATATGATCTAGAACCAATGGTACTGAAGGAGGAAGTCGAAGCTGCAATGAAGGAATTGGTGAAGAATAAGACTCCGGGAATTGACGGAATACCCGTTGAGACATCTCAACAAACGGATGCTGCACTAGAGGCATTCACTCGGTTATTCCAAGAGATTTGGAAGACAGCTACTTGGCCAACTGACTGGAAGAGATCCATATTTGTACCCATTCCAAAGAAAGGTGATGCCACAGAATGTGGAAATTATTGAACAATATTATTAATATTGCAAGTAAATAAGATCTTACTGAAAATAATTCAAAAAACGGTTGCAGCAGTGTATTGACAGAGAATTTCCAAAGGTACAAGATGGATTCAGAAGAGGATGTGGAACAAGGGACATCATAGCTGCTGTCAAATGGATCTTGACTCAAGGCAAAGAATACCAGAAAGATATTTAATGTGCTTTATTGACTATGCAAAGGCATTTGATTGTGTGGATCATGAAAAATTATGGATAACATTGAGAAGAATGGGAATTCCC
>NW_006936496.1:0-560 GCF_000298275.1 Orycteropus afer afer
TAAACAGTGCTCTTATGATAACCAAGGCAAACACTCAGAATTGAGTCTTGCAAAGTGTACACAGTAAGTGTCAATTTTATTATTTATTCTTATCATTAGCAACTCTATTTCTACAAGAAGACTTCCCAAGAGACTTTCATGAATTCTTGCTTTCAGGGTATTTTATGGCTTGCACAGAAATACCTACCAGATGACATTCTCTTCATCCAAGATTGAATTTCCATAATGGCAAGAAAAAGAAAAGAAATCCAATTCTTTACCTTCTTGCCATTATGTAAATTTTATTTATAAAAAAAAGAGGCAGCAGTCAATAATAAAGAAAACAAAGAAACATATAGTAGGTCTAAGGTGGAGCCAGAGAATCAAATGAGTCTGCAACAGATGGTCCAGGCACGGACCCTAGCAAACACTGTCTGAAAAGTGGGAGTGTCTTTAGAAAACAATTAAGGGGAACTAGTTGCTAAGCGGGGAGCTCTGGTAGCATAGTGGCTAAGACACTTGCCTGCTAACCAGAGGGCTGGCGGTTCAAACCCACCAGCCACTCCTCGGAAGGAAGGTTG
>NW_006936496.1:1836-2773 GCF_000298275.1 Orycteropus afer afer
AATCCATACTGCAGACTGTAGCCTTGAATCTTCATCAGTAAGTGTTTCAAGTCACCCTCACTCTTGGCAAGCAAAGTTGTGTCATCGGTGCATCACAGTGTGTTAATGATTCTACCTCCAATGCTGATGCCACATTCTTCCTCATGTAGTCCAGCTTCTCTGATTATTTGCTCAGCATACAGATTGAATAAGTGTGGGGAAAGGATACAACCCTGATGCACTCCCTTCTTGATTTTAAACCATGCAGTGTCCCCTTGTTCTGTTCAAACAACAGCCTCCTCATCTATGCACAGGTGCCTCACAAGTACAATTAAGTGTTCTGGAATTCCCATTCTTCTCAATGTTACCGATAATTTGTTATGATCCACATAATCGAATGCTTCTGCATAGTCAATAAAACAAAAGTAAACATCCTTCTGTTATTCTTTGCTTTCAGCCAAGATCCATCTGGCATCAGCCATGATATCCCTTGTTCCATGTCCTCCTCTGAATCCAGCTGCATTCCTGGACGTTCCGTGTCAATATACTGCTGCAACCATTTTTGAATTATCTTCAGTAAGATTTTAATTGTGTGTGGTATCAATGCTATTGTTCAATGATTTCCACATTCTGTGGGATCACACTTCTTTGGAATGGATACCAATATGGATCTCTTCCAAATCCTTCGGCATTGTCAAAGGAGTGCCACCAACATAGCATCCATTTTTTTAAACATCTTAATGGATATTCCATCAATTCCTAGAAACCTGTTCTTTGCCACTTCCTTAAATGCAGCTTCAACTTCTTCCTTCAATAACATTGGTTCTTGATCATATGACACCTCCTGAAATGGATAAACATCAACTAATTCTTTTTGGTAGAGTGACTGTATTGCTTCCATCTTCTTTTGATGTTTCCTACATCATTCAATACATTGTCCATAGAATCTTTCAATATT
>NW_006936497.1:0-733 GCF_000298275.1 Orycteropus afer afer
CTATTACACAATAGATGATAAATTCATATCCCCTTGTTATCATCTATCAGATTTTGTTTCTAAGTAAATAATTATTTACTGCATGCTTTCTTTTTGTTTACTTCAATATACTTTATAATTTTTTTAAAATTGAAAATATTGGAATATATAAAACGAGATAAATTTAATATGACCTTAAGCAATCCAGAAAAGACATATACATATATATAGTAACATAAACCAAAAAAAAAAAACATACTGCGGTGGAATCGGATTCCACTCACAGCAACCCCTCCTTGGGTTTCCAAGGAAATACCACTACAGAAGTAGATTGCCCAATCTTCCTTCCGAGGAGTGGCTGGTGGGTTTTAATCGCCAGCCTTCTGGTTAGCAGTCAAATGCCTTAGGCACTATGCCACCAGAGCTCCTATATAGTAATACAGTGATTGTAAACTCGCTGCCCTCGAGTGGAATCCGACTCATAGCAACCCCGCCTTAGGCTTCCTAGGCAATATCTCTACAGAAGTAGATTGCCCAATCTTCCTTCCAAGGAGTGGTTGGTGGGTTTGAGCTGCCAGCTTTCTGGTTAGCAGCCAGATGCCTTAGGCACTATGCCACCAGAGCTCCTTAATGATTGTACGGTGATCTTAAATTGTATGTTACTATTTATGTTACTAGGAGCTCTGGTAGCATAGTGCCTAAGGCACTTGACTGCTAACCAGAAGGCTGGCGGTTCAAACCCACCAGCCACTCC
>NW_006936497.1:3008-3498 GCF_000298275.1 Orycteropus afer afer
TTTTTTTTTTTTTTTTAAATAACCTATAGTGTTTGTATTCCAGGTATTTGCCGTGTTTTGTTGTTGTTAGGTGCTGTCAAGTCATCTCTGACTTGTGGTGACCCAATGTAGAACAGAATAAAACACTGCCAGTCCTGTGCCAGCTCCATGAGCCCTGCTATACCTGAGCCCATGGTAGTAGCCACTGTTTCAATCCATCTTGTTGAGGGCCTTCTCCTCTTTCTTTGACCTTCCTTTCACTTTACCAAGCATGATATCCTTCTCCAGGGAATGGTCTCTTCTTATCACATGACCAAAGTAGGTGAGATGAAGTCTGGCCATTCTTGCTTCCAAGGAGCATTCCAGCTGTACTTCTTCCTGGACAGATTTGTTAGTTCTTTTATCAGTTCATGGTACTGCATTATTCGCCAGTGCTACAACTCAAAAGCATTGACTCTTCTTCAGTCTTCCTTATTCATTGTCCAGCTCTCGCATGCATATGAGGTGATTG
>NW_006936498.1:0-554 GCF_000298275.1 Orycteropus afer afer
TTTTGGTCTTGCAAAATTCTATCATGTGATCTGCAGCATCATTTCTATTAACTGGTTTTAACTAGTTTTCCTTGTAGGCATATGGCTATTATCTTGCCACTGATAACACTGTACTTAAGGGTAGATTTGGAAACATTCTTTGTGACTATGAATGCCACATGATTCATCTTCAATTTGCCATTCCTGGCATAGTAGATCATATGACTGTCTGATTCAAAATGGCCAGAACTGGTTCATTTCAGCTTACTAATGCCTAGGATATTGATCTTTATGTGTTCTGTTTCATTTTTGTCAACTTCCAATTTCCCTACATTTGTACTTTGTACATTCCAAATTCTAATTATTAATGGATGTTTGAAACTGTTTCTTCCCATTTTCCATCGTGCTCCATCAGCAAATGGAGTTCATGAAAACTACTCCATCCACCTCATTAAGGTTGACTCCAATTTAAGGAAGCAGCTCTTCCCCAGTTGTATTTTGAGTGTCTTCTGACGTGAGAGGCACATCTTCTGGAACTATATCACATAATCTTTCAGGGTTATTCATAAAGTTTT
>NW_006936498.1:1514-2666 GCF_000298275.1 Orycteropus afer afer
GCACATAACAACAACAACAACATACACCTACCTGAATGGTGAAAAATAAAAAAGAGAAAAGATACCAAGTGTTTTGAGGAATTATACAGCCAGAGGAATTGTAAAATGATTTTTAAAATATCATTTTAAAAAAAATGGGATATATCCTTATACATATACATATACATATCTCACCTGGTAATTTTACTCCTAGATGTACACTCAATAGAAATGTGTACATAATTGCACAAAAAACAGGTATTTAGGTGTTGCAATAGCTTCAAACTGGACACTATCAAATTACCCTTCAACAATAAATTGGGTACATATAGCACAGTCTCTCATATCAGAATTCTATTCAGCTGGGGTCAGCAAACTAAGGTCTGCTAGCCAAATGTGGTTCAAGACTTGTTTTTTTCCCCAGTGAGCTAAGAATGGTTTTCACATTTCTAAAAGTATATAAGGTCACTGACCCTGAATACAAGGAATAGAAGGAACAAACTATAACAAGAAGCAACAATATAGAGGGCTCCACAAACAAGTTGAGCAAAAGTTAGACTTACAAAGAATAATTGTATGTGAAAACAGACAAAACCATTCTCTGTTCATAGACTTGAGGGTGTATCTACCTGAATGGGGAAGTAAGGGGAAGAGAGGATGAAGTGCTTCCAACAAACTGCTAACATTTTACAGTTATGTTCAGTTTGTGAAAATGTTCACAAGCTATGCCTTTATGATATGTATGAACATGTGTTACTTCAACCACTTATGTCTGGAAAATTTGAAAAAAAAAAAAAAAAAACATTGCCATCAAGTTGATTCTGACTCATAGCAATCCCTCTTGGGTTTCTAAGGTGGTAAATCATTGTGGAAACAGATTGCCCTGTCTTCCTTCCAGGAGCAGCTCGTGTGTTTGAACCACCAACCTTCTTGGTAGCTGTCAAATGCTTTTGGCACTGCACCTCCAGAGCTTTTTTTTGTGTCTATCAAGTAGGAAAATGTAATTTAAATTATGTACTTTTCCCTCTCTTCATAAGTGTGAAATCTTGGGGTACTTCTGTGGTACCCAGAGAATTGAGAAAAAACTTTTCATCTTTAGTCCATCTGGTTGCCAGTGATGTCTTCATTTTCCAAATCAGTGTAGTGCCACTTCTGACATCAGGAACCCTGCAG
>NW_006936499.1:0-642 GCF_000298275.1 Orycteropus afer afer
TCTTCTGTGTCTGTGTTAATTGGTTTCCCTTTTCTTTGTTGAAGAGGGTCTGTGCAATCCTTCTGCCTAGTCCGCCATCTTGCCCCGCCCCCCTTCAATTACTTATTGAGAACCACTATTTCTTTCTCCACCAATGGGCCAATAATAAACAACCAAGAAAAGCCTGAATCACCCCTAGCTGCTCTTCACAAACAGTTAACAGAGATATAAATACAAAAACATCACAATGTCTTGGAGACAACAGACGATCACAGTCCACACAAAGAAGCAAGATAAAGTGGTATAAAGAAGGGAGCAGGATACATACCCAGAACACAAACCTGGGGAAGAAGTAGCATTGGAACTCCTTGATAAGGAATTCAAAAGAATTATCTTTAGGTATCTTCAAAGGATTGAGAGATAGATCAAGGAAAACACAGACAAAACCCTAGAAGAATTTTGGAAGAAAAAATAGGAACAAAAATGACAAAATTAATGAAAAATTAGAAATGATTCAAAATCGATAGATAGAAATCCAGAAGATTAATACTAAGTTATCAGAAATAGATAACACATTGGAAGGGCAAAGGAGTAGAATTGGTGCAATGGAAAGACAGAATTAATGAGATTGAAGACAAATACCTGAATACTTCTTTGGAAAGG
>NW_006936499.1:2584-3364 GCF_000298275.1 Orycteropus afer afer
GAGTTGCAAGACAGAATGGACTGTTCTAAACATGGGGAGAAAATTATAAATCACAGGGTAACCTCAAAGAAAAATGATAAACCTTCATATCACAATAAAAAAGATGACAAGCACAAATATTCAGAAAATACTGAAACAACAGCAACAAAAGAAATGATAACACAATTCATAAACATAATGAGCTCAGTACAGAAAATAATATGGAACAAAGAAACCAGGGATATCATGAAAAAACACCTAACAAAATGACAGCAACCAATTCATACTTGCTGATAATTACACTGCATGTTAATGGATTAAATGTACCACTCAAGAGATGGAGAGTTGCAGACTGGATAAGAAAACAAAACTCATCAATATGCTGTCTATAAGAGATACACCTTATAGACAAAGACATAAATAAACTAAAACTCAAAGGTTGGAAAAAGATACATCAAGCAAATGGGAACCGTAAAAGAGCAGGAGTGGTAAAATTGATTTCTGATCAAATTGGTTATAAGACAAAAAACACCATACAAGACAAGGAAGGGCATTATATAATGATTAAAGGATCAATTGAACAAGAAGATATAACCATAATAAATATCTATAGATCCAATGAAAGAGCCCCAAAATACATAAATCAGACTTAAAAGAGCTGAAAAGGCAAATAGATGACTCCACACTCATAGTAGAAGACTTTAATACACCACTTTCAATGAAAGATAGAACAAATGGAAAGAAACTCAACAAAGATGCAGAAAAGCTAAACAATACAATTCACCAACTTGACCTTATAGA
>NW_006936500.1:0-575 GCF_000298275.1 Orycteropus afer afer
TGAAATAAGTCAGTCACAAAAGGACAAATATTGTATTAATCCGTTATTGTAAAAGTCAAGGAAAGATTTATCTATGGAAGGACATTTTCTTTGTTGGTTACCAGGGTTGTGAGGGGAGGGTAGGGAACCCTGTTAGATAGATAGAGATAAGGTTTAATTTGTGTGAAGAGAAGGGCAATATACCAAATGTGAGTGACCAATATGATGGCATTGAGGAAGAGAAAGACATAGAGAGGTACATGGGAAATACAGACAACAAAGATGAACCCTCTTGCACATATAGTACGGCATTGTCAGTGAAGGCAACCATGGGTATATGGGTGGACAGGCTGAACTATTAGGTATGTCTATAAAGTAGGGAGTGTACCCAAGAACATGTATAGGGTTGGGAGACAATGGTCCTATAACATTAGGTCTATGATAGGAATTCCCAGGTGTATAGTGGAGCTGACATGGGGCAAGGTTGTAGTCACTGGTTGGTCACAGCCAGCTACCAGAGGGACTGAGTAGTTGAACCTGTGGGCTCGGGACCATAGTCACAGAGGACATCAAGCTCAATTGGCATAACATACTAC
>NW_006936500.1:2959-3431 GCF_000298275.1 Orycteropus afer afer
GACAAATTATGTTCTTAATTAAATTCTCTGAAATTAGATATGTGTAGAATTCAGTCAGATATACTTTAACATGATATCACATATCCCTATATTGCTCATTAACTTCTCTTAAAAACACATAAATATATAAACTACAAGTTTAATTTACATTTCATGTCCTCCAATTACAATGTGGATTAAAAAAAAGTTATTGTTGAAAATATACAATATCATTTAAATCCACATAAAGGATGGATCAACAAAAATAGAGAATAAATGAAACAATACATTGTTTAGAGACAGAAATACCAAAGAAATACTCAGTAAGAAAGAAAGAAAACATGACATTCTATATTTCATGTCACCATCATCTTAAATGCCTAGTGTTTTTTCTCCTCTGCATAATTCTAACGAGAGCATTTTTTACTTCCTTATTCCTTAGACTGTAAATGAGTGGATTCAGCATGGGGATCACAATAGTATAAAAAACGGA
>NW_006936501.1:0-715 GCF_000298275.1 Orycteropus afer afer
TCCAGTGGATGTAGAGGTTCCCCATGAGCGCAACCAATTGTTCTGGAATTCTGATTCTTTGCAATGTTACCTGCAATTTGTTATAATCCACACACGGGAATAAAATAACTGGAATGAACCTTCCTTAGAAGTGAGAATGGCCAGATTTTGTCTCTCCTATTTCGATCATATTGCCAAGAGGCACCAGTCCCTGGAGAAGGACATGTTTGGTAGGTAGAGGGTCAGTGAGAAGGGGAAGAGCCTCAGTGAGATGGATGGACACAGTGGCTGTAACGATGGGCTCAAGCACAGCAAGGATTGTGAGCATGACACAGGACCAGGCAGTGTGTTGTTTGGTTGTACATAGTGTCACTATGAGTGAGAAATGACGTGACAACACCGAACAACACAGTCAAATGCCTTTGCATAGTCAATAAAACACAGGTAAACATCTTTTTGGTGTTTTTGCTCTCAGCCAAGATCCATCTGACATCCGCAAAGTTATCCATCATTCCATGTCCTCTTCTGGATCTGGCTTGAATTTCTGATAATTCCCTGTCATTGTACTGCTGCAACCATTTTTGAATTATGTTCAGCAAAATTTTACTTGTGGGTGATATTAACGGTATTGATTGATTATTTTCATATTCTGTTGGATCACCTTTCTTTGGAATGGGCACCAATATAGATCTCTTCCTGTCAGTTAGCCCGGTAATTGTCTTCCAAATTTCTTGAG
>NW_006936501.1:3200-3711 GCF_000298275.1 Orycteropus afer afer
CCTTGTTATCATCATAGAGGTTTAGAATTACAACACATAGGATAATTATATCAGATCACAGAATGGAAGATAATTACATAATACTGAGAATCATGATAAAGTGGGCACATAGTTTTCAGAGACACAATTCAATCCATAACATTCCACCATTTGACCCTCCAAAATGTCATGTCCTTGACACAAGTAAAACACATTGATAACATCATACCCTACCCAAAGTTTTAAATCAACTGTAAGTCCAAAACCTCCTGGGGCAAAACCTGTGAAAGCTAGACTAGATGCAACCTGTTCCCAAAGTACAACGGCGGAACAAGCACAAGGTGGGTATTTCCATTACAAGTGGGAGAAGTTGGAGGGAAAGAAGGGATAGTAGGAGCTTCAGTTCTCTAGCATTGATATAACAGATATACCACAAGTGGAAGGCTTTAACAAACAGGGATTTAGTCTCTTACTGTTTAAAAGGCTAAAAGTCCAAGTTGGCAGGGCACTAGTTCAAGCCCAGGAACAATTC
>NW_006936502.1:0-1001 GCF_000298275.1 Orycteropus afer afer
CCCACTGGAGGCACTCATTCTGTTTGCCAAGAGATTTGAAGGACAGGTACCTGGCCACCTGACTGGAAGAGATCCATATTTGTACCCATTCCAAAGAAAGGTGATCCCACAGAATGTGGAGATTATTGAACAATATCATGAATATTACATACAAGTAAAATCTTACTGGAGACAATTAAAAAATGGTTGTAGCAGTATATTGACAGAGAACTTCCAGAGCTGCAGGCTAGATTCAGAAGAGGACGTGGAGCGAAGGAGAGCATTGCTGATGTCACATGGATCTTGGGTCAAAGTAAAGAATATCAGAAAGATGTTTACTCGTGTTTTATTGATTGGGCAAAACATTTGATTTTGTGGATCGTAACAAATTATGGATAACATTGAGAAGAATGGGAATTCCAGAACACTTAATGGTACTCATGAAGAACCTGTACATAGATATGACTTTGGTCATGTTGTCAGAGGGGACCACTCCCCGTAAAAGGATGTCATGCTTGGTAAGGTGGAGTGTTGACGAAAGAAGGGAAACCCTTCAACCAGGTGGACTGACATGGTGGTAGCGCCAATGTACTCAAGTGTAGCAGGAATCACAGAGCTGGATCAGGACCGGTCGTGTGTTTTGTTCTGCTGTGCACAGGGTTGCTATGAGTTGGAGATGACTCAGTGGCACTTAACAACAACAATTTCCTCCAAGTTCATCTATGTTATGTGGTGTTTCCGAGATTCTACATTATTCTTTACTGTTGTGTGTTATTCCATTGTGTGTATATAATGTACTTTGGATATCCATTTTTCTGTGAATGGGCACTTAGTTCCTTTCTATCTCTTTACTATTGTGAACAAGTTGTGATGAACATGTGTGTGCACACATCTGTTCTGTACTGCCTCTGACTTTTTTTAAAAAATTACTTTTATTGTGATGTGGGTGATTTACAGAGCAAATTCACTTTCCATACAGCAGTTCACATACACTTTGTCTCATGACATTGACCACAGTTTAC
>NW_006936502.1:2199-2743 GCF_000298275.1 Orycteropus afer afer
TTATCTCTATCTATCTAACAGCATCCCCTCTCCTCCCCTCCCACCCTTGGTACCCAACAAAGAAAATTTCTTTCTATAGATAAACCTTACCTTAAATTTTACAATAATGGACTAATACAATATTTTTCCTTTTGTGATTGACTTCTTTCACTCAGCATAATGTCCTTCAAGTTCATCCATATTATGCAGTGTTTTTCAGATTCTACATTATTCTTTAGTGTTTCATAGTATTCTATTGTGTGTATGTACCATAGTTTCGTTATCCATTCCTCAGTTGATGGACACCAAGGTTGTTTCTATCTTATGGCTATTGTAAATAGTGCTGCGATGAACATGGGGGTGCACATATCTGCTCTTGTCATGGCTCTCACTTCTTTAGGTTATATACCTAGTAATGGAATGGCTGGGTTAAATAGTGTTTCTAATTCCAACTTTTGAAAGAATCGCCATATTGTTTTCCACAATGGTTGTGCTATTTCACAGTCCCACCAGCAGTGTATGAGTGTCACAATCTCTCCACAACCTTGCCAGCATTTGTTATTTT
>NW_006936503.1:0-1197 GCF_000298275.1 Orycteropus afer afer
GGCAAAATTGTCCCTCAAATATGATGGTGAAATTAGGAGATTTATAGATAAGCAGAAACTAAGGGAATTTGCTCAAAGCACACCAACCTTACAAGAGATACTAAAGGGTGTCCTTTGAACAGAGAACCAAAAATAGTAAATAACAACTGACTATTAATACAAAAGATGATATAACTCAGAAACCACAGCTAGGAACATATCCAAAGTAAAATAAGCTTACAAGATTGTAAACAGGGAACCACAGTCATTAATTGGCAAGTGAGGACAACTACAAACCAAAAAGAGGGAAAGTACTGTGTAGTTAGAGAACTTCTAAATGGTGAGGAAGTCAAGAGAGTTGTAAGATAGAATGGACTGTTCTAATCTCAGGGAGAAAATTACAAATCACAAGGTAACCTCAAAGAAAAATGATAAACCTCCACCTCACAATAAAAAAGAGGACAAGCATGAATATTCAGCAAATACTAAAACAACAGCAACAAAGGAAATGATAACATGATTCCTAAACATAATGAGATCAGCACAGAAAGTAATATGGAACAAAGAAACCTGGGACACCATGAAAAAACACATAACAAAATGATAGCAACCAATTAATACTTGTCAATAATTACACTGAATGTTAATGGATTATATGCACCAATCAAGACACAGAGAGTTGCAGATTGGATAAGAAAACAAAATCCATCAATATGCTTTGTACAAGAGACATACCTTAGAGACAAAGACAAAAATAGACTACAACTCAAAGGTTGGAAAAAGATATATCAAGCAAATGGCAACTGTAACAGAGTAAGAGGGGCAATATTAATTTCTGATTAAATTGACTTTAAAACAAAAAACACCATAGGAAAGAAAAGCCTACAGTCACCCGAAGAAAGGAAATAATAAAAATTAGAGAAGAAATCAATGAAACAGAAAATAGAAGGGTTACAGAAAAAATCAACAAGACCAGATATTAGTTTTTTGAAAAGATCAATAAAATTGACAAACCAGTGGCAAATTTAATAAAGGAAAAGAGGGAGAGAATACAAATAACATGAATAAGAAACGAAATGGGTGACATCGCAACAGAACCAATGGAAATCAAAAGGATAATATCAAGATACTATGAAGAACTGTATTCCAACAAATTTGAAAATATGAAAGAAATGGACAAATTTCTAGAAACACACCATTTACCTAAACTAACACAGA
>NW_006936503.1:1659-2410 GCF_000298275.1 Orycteropus afer afer
CATTCCTCTTGAGAACAGGAACCAGACAAGGATGTCTGCTATCGCCACTTCTATTCAACATTGTACTGGAAGTCCTGGCCAGGGCCATAAAACAAGAAAGGGAAATCAAAGGCATCCAAATTGGTAAGGAAGAAATCAAACTATCCCTATTTGCTGATGATATGATCCTCTACCTAGAAAACCAAAGAGACTCAGTCAAAATCTACTGGAACTAATTTAGAGATTTATCATCATGGCAGGATATAATTTCAACATTCAAAAATCAGTTGGAATCCTCTACACCAGCAAAGAGATTGCTGAAAAAGATATAAGGAAATCAATATCATTTACAATACCTACCAAAAAAAAAAAAAAATACTTGGGAATAAATCTTACCAGGGACACAAAAGACCTGTACAAATAAAACTACAAAAAGCTACTTCAAGAAACCATAAGAGATCTACATAAAACGGAGAACATCCCATGCTCGTGAATAGGAAGATTGAACATTGTGAAAATGTCAGTTCTCCCCAAAGCAATTTATACATTCAATGCAATCCCAATCCAGATCTCATCAACATTCATTAGGGATATGGAAAAACCAGTCACCAACTTTTTATGGAAAGGAAAGAGACCTCGGATAAGCAAAGCACAATCGAAAAAGAAAAACAAAGTTGGAGGTCTCACACTGCCAGATCTCTAAAACTACTATACAGCCACAATAGTCAAAATTACCTGGTATTGGTTTAATGACATATATATAGACCAATGG
>NW_006936504.1:0-847 GCF_000298275.1 Orycteropus afer afer
GCAAAAATCTTCAACAAAATCCTAGCTAATAGATTCCAACAATATATCAAAAAAATAACACCTCATAACCACATAGGATTCATACCAAGTATGCAAGGATAGTTCAAATTTAGAAAAACAATCAGCATGATACATCACATAAGTAAAATAAAGGAAAGAATTCACATGATAGATCACCATAGATGCAGAAAAGGCATTTGATAAAATCCAACTCCCATTCTTGATAGAACTCTCCAAAAAATAGGAATAGAAGGGAAATTCCTGAACATAATAAAAAGCAAATATACAAAAAAAAATTGCTAACATTATTCTCAATGGAGAGAAACTTCAAAGAGGAACCAGATGAGGGAGGATGCCCTCTATCACCACTTTTATTCAAGATTGTATTGGAAGCCCTAGACAGTGGAATAAGGCAAGAAAGGGAAATCAAAGGAATTCAAATTGGTAAGGAATAATCCAAACTATTCCTATATGCAGATGATATGATCCTATATATGGAAAACCCAAGTGATTCCACAAGAAAACTACTGGAACTTATTGAAAGATGTAGCATAGTGGCAGGATACAAGATCAACATACAAAAATCTATTGGATTCCCCTACACTAGCAAAGAGATCTTTGAAATGGAAATAAGGATATCAATACCATTTACAATGGCTACCAAATGGATGAGACACTTGGAAATAAACCTTACTAGGAACACAAAAGACGTATACAAAGGAAACTACAAAACTACTTCAAGAAAATATAAGAGATCTACATAAATGGAAGAACATACCATGATCATGGACAGGAAGATTGAACATTATGAAAATGTCAATACTACCCAAAGCAGTCTACACATTCA
>NW_006936504.1:2122-2809 GCF_000298275.1 Orycteropus afer afer
TTTGCCAGAGAAGATATTCAGGCAGCCCAAACACATGCAGAAATGGTCAAAATCATTAGCCATTACAGAGATGCAAATCAAAACAAACATGAAATGCCATCTCACCCCACCAATAACAGCAAAGCTCAACAAGATAGAAAATAACAAATGCTGGTGAGGATTTGCAGAGATTGGGACTCTCATACACTGCTGGTGGGACTGTACAACCACTGTGAAAATCAGTATGATGACTTCTTAAAAAGTTGGAAATAGAAATTGCATTTGATCCAGCAATCCCTTTACTAGGTATATATCCTAAGAAGTTAGAGCCAGGACATGGACAGATACAGTGTTCATCACAGTACTATTCACAATAGCAAAGAAATGGAAACAACCTAAGTTCCCATCAACCAAGGAATGCATAAACAAAATGTGGTACATACACACAGAGGATTATGCAACCCTAAAGAATAATGAAGAATCAGTGAATCAACTCATAACATGGATGAACTTGGAAGACATTAAATGCTGATTGAAATAAGTCAATCAGAGAAGGACCTACATTATATGAGTCTCATTATTGTAAAAAATTGAACTCAATTTTTTGAGTTGTATACTCATTGTATGAGTCCATTATTGTAAAAAAAAAAAAAGAAATAAAAGTAAGGTTTACACAGGGAAGGAAATTTTCTTTGTTGGTTAACAGGG
>NW_006936505.1:0-1245 GCF_000298275.1 Orycteropus afer afer
CATTTTAAAATAGCAAGAAACTTTTTTTTTTATTGTGCTTTAGGTGCAAATTTACAGAACAGAGCTTGTTTTACATTCAACATTTGGTTTCACTCCCCAGTTACCATCCCCAGCCCTAACCCAGTCTCCTCCCCTCCCTGTCCAGTAACCCCATCCCCCCACCCCTCATAGTTATGCACTCCTGTGTGTCCTGCATTTCCTCCGTGCCCATGTTGCCCCTCTGGTCAATTGCTCCAAGGACTGCATCTCCATAGAGTATGTAGATACATCACCCTGGGTTGAGTGATCTGCGTGTACAACTTGTTTACTATTGGGCTGAGAGCCATCCTCTGGGAGTGAGGTTTATTCCAGGCCCGAGGTGTATCCCAGGGCCTAAGTGTTGGGGATCCCACCAGACTCCATCCGACCAGTAATTCTGGTCATTATTGTGTTTTTGGATTTTGTTCCACGTTTTTACTCCCACTCTATCCAGGATGTCCAGTTTTGATCCTTTCTCAAGTAGTTGACATTGGTAGCCGGGCACCATCTAGTTCTTCTGGTCTTGAGGTCCATCATGTCCTAGGACTGATCGCTTCCAAATGTCCTTTTTTTTTTTTTTTTTTCCCTCTCACTCTTCGCTTCCAATGATAGGAGACCATTAGCTGCACCTTAGATGGCGAGAAACATATTTTTGCAAGGATTTTTTTTATAAAGTTGAAGATTAATGGATTAAATCGTGTAGCTTCTTTCATTTCCTTAGCTTGTTAGTAAATAAAATGTCTTTTATCTTCAAGATTTTTTTTAAAAAAAAGGGTCTTTTAAAATCCAAACCAAAACCAGACCCGTTGCTGTCAAGCCTACTCCTACTCATGGCAACCCTGTAGGCCAGGGTGGACCTGCTTCCTAAGGTTTCCAAGGCTGTAAATCTTTACAGAAACAAATTGCCATGTCTTTCTCACAGTGCAGCTGGTGGATTTGAACCTTTGACCTTTCAGTTAGCAGCCAAACACTTAACCACTGGGCAACCAGGGCTTTGCTTTCAGGATAGGAGCATGCAATAACAGTTGATTAATTATGTATGCAAAGTCCTAGATTTCTTCTCAACTACCTTTACTTATGCAAACCTTTGTTGAGAACTTAGTGCCACAGTACAGAAATGAATGAGTCAAGAGTCTAGTGGTGAGACAGACATGTAAACAGGTAAATTACATAGTGTCCTATATGCAGCCATTGAGGTTTGCTCAGATGCTGTGGAAGCATAGAGCA
>NW_006936505.1:2155-2703 GCF_000298275.1 Orycteropus afer afer
TAGTTACGACAACCAGAGATGTCTCCACACATTGTCAGATGTCCCTGGGCAGTAAAATTGCCCTGGGTTGAGAATCACTGTTCTAGGAAATAACCTAGAAATGGAATTGTGAGTTGTAGGGCCTGATAGTGTTCAACTTGACTAGTAATACCAAAGTGGTTTTCTGAAGAAGTTGTACCGATGTATGCTCTCAACTACCTGTGGATAACAAATCCTTTCCTCCCTCACTCTTAACAACATTTGATAGTTTCGTATGACTTTATGTTTTGCTAAGTGGTTGGAATGGTTTGTCAGTTTTGATTTTTTTTTTTTAGTTTAAATTTAAATTTTCTTTTCTCTTGTTACTAATGAGATTGAGGATCTCTTCATATGTTTGCCTATTTAGGTTTCATCTTTTGGGAAACCTGCTCAAGTAATTTTTTTTTATTTTTCCAGTGGATCATTTGTGACTCAGGAATTATATGTTTAAATTTTTTCTCATCCTCTTCTACTGTGTTCCTTGTTTTTGTTGTTTTGTATTTTCCTGTCTGATGTATCAGCAAACAGAA
>NW_006936506.1:0-2704 GCF_000298275.1 Orycteropus afer afer
GATTATCTTCTGTGTCTGTGTTAATTGGTTTCCCTTTTCTTTGTTGAAGAGGGTCTGTGCAATCCTTCTGCCTAGTCCGCCATCTTGCCGGAACTCTCGTGTTTAGATTTTTAAATCTTTTCAAGAACACCAATAAGATGTATATTTATCTCCTTTATTTATTTATTTATTTATTGCTTTCCACATCTTCTGGATTAAATATATTACTTTTGTTGTTATTCTTTTCAATTTTCTTTTGTTATTTCCTCTATCTCATAAATCATGTCCTTAAAATATTTCCAGAACTATTTACTCTACTCTGCAAATCATTTTCCTAATAGATTCTCTGTCATGATTGTTCATTCCATTTAGTGAAGTAGATGTTTCTGTAATGTGCTATTTTTATTTATTCTTCTTTCTCACTGTTAGTCTAACTTTGAATCTCTCTGTCTCTTTTTAAATCTATTTCTTGATGTTGTTTTTAGGTACCATAGAGTTGGCTCCAACTCATAGCAACCCTATGTACATCAGAACGAAACATTGCCTGGTCCTGTGGCAGCCTCTCAATCTTTGCTATACCTCAGCCCACCATTTAGCCCGTGTGTCAATCCTTCTCTTTGAGGGCCTTCCTCTTTTTGGTTGACCCTCTACTTTACCACACATGATATCCTTCTCAAGTAATGGTCCCTTCTAACAGCAGGACCAAATCAGGTGAGAAAAATCTGGTCATTCTCTCTTCCAAGGAACATTCTGGCTGCACTTCTTCCAGGATATATTTGTTCTTTTGGCAGTCCATGGTACTTTCAATATTCTTCACCAACATGACAACTCAAAAGGATTAACTCTCCTTCTGTCTTCCTTGTTCACTGTCCTGCTCTTGCATGCATATGAGGTGATTGAAAATACCGTGGCTTGTGTAAAGCTCAGCTTAGTCTTCAAAGAAACATCTTTGCTCTTCAGCACTTGAAAGAGGTCCTTTGCAGCAGATTTTCCCAATACTATATGATGTCTGATATCTTGACTGCTGCTTCTATTGGTGTTGATTGTGGAACCAAATAATATGAAGTTTTTGACAACTTTAGTCTTTTCTCCACTTATAATGATGCTGCTTACTGGTCCAGTTAAGGATGTTTGATTTCTTTATACTGAGGTGTAATCTATACTGCAGACTGTCTTCAGTCTTCATCAATAAGTGTTTCAAGTCATCCTCACTTTCAGCAAAAAAGTTGTGTTGTCAGCATACCATAGGTTTTTAATTATTCTTCTGCTGATTTTCAGTCATTGGTGTTCAATGCCTCAAATCTATTCTTTAGATGGTCTCTAAATTCAGGAAGGATATAATTAAAGTCATACTTGGCTCTTGTGAACTTATTTTAATTGTCTTCAACTTCAACTTCAACTTGCATATGAGCAGTTGATGGTCTGTTCAACAATCAGCTCCTGGCCTTGTTTTTGTTGAATATATTCAGCTTTTCCATCACCTCTTGCCACAGATGTCATCAGTATGATTCCTTTGTACTCCTTCTGGCAAAGTCCACATGTATAGCTGCCATTTGTGTTGTTGAAAAAAGGTATTTGCAATGAATAAGTCGTTGGTCTTGCAAAATTCTATCATGTGATCTCCATCATTATTTCTCTCACCAAGGCCATATTTTCCAACTACTTGTGATTCTTCTTTGTTTCCAACTTTTGCATTCCAATCATATGTGATAATCAACACTTCTTGATTACATGTTTGGTTAATTTCAGAATGCAGAAGTTGGTAAAAATCTTCAATTTCTTCATTTTTGGATTTGGTGGTTGGTGTGTAAATTTGAATAATATTAGTATTAACTGGTCTTCTTTGTAGGCGTATGGATATTTTCCTATCACTGCCAGCATTATACTTCAGGATAGACCTTGAAACTTTCTTTGTGCCTATGAATGCCCCACTGTTCCTCTTCAATTTGTCATTCCTCGCATAGTAGATCACATGGTTATCAGATTCAAAATGGCCAAAACCAATGCATTTCAGTTCATTAATGTGTAAGTTATCGATCTTTATGTATTCCATTTCATTTTTGACAATTCCTATTTTCTTATATTCATACTTCATATGTTCCATGTTCCAATTATTAATGGATGTTTGCACCTGTTACTAACCATTTTGAGTTGTGCCACATCAGCAAATGGAGGTCCTGAAAGCTTTACTCCATCCACATCATTAAGGTCACCTCTACTCTGAGAAGGCAGCTATTCTCCAGTCATATTTTGAGTGCCTTCTAACTTGAGGGGTTCATCTTCTGGCACAATATTGGATAGTTTCAGGACTATTCATAAAGTTTTCCAGTAATATATCAAACAGTGTTTCACTGCTATTCATAAGGTTTTCACTGACCAATTCTTTGAAAAGTGGATGGCCCCTTCCTTCTACTAAGTCTGTCTCAGTCTGCAAGCTCTGGTAAAACCTGTCCACCATGGATGACCCTGCTGGTATTTGAAATAATGGTGGCATAGCCTCCAGCCTCACAGCAACACAGCAGCCACCACAGTAAAACAAACTGACAGACTAATGGTGGATTCCTTGATACCAAAGACCTTTTTTGAAAGATAAGACTAAACTAAAAAAAAAAAAAAGTTTTCACTAAATTTCCAAACAATTAAAATTATTTCAGAAAATTCTATAGATATTAAAAATCAGATAATATAAATCATACACTGTTAAAGCAATATTCGATGGAGATTC
>NW_006936507.1:0-622 GCF_000298275.1 Orycteropus afer afer
GAGCGGTCGCTATGAGTCCGGTCCGACTCCACGGCAGTATGTTTTGGTTTTGGATCTATGTTATACAGCAGACTAACTGAAGCTTGAACAAGTGTGGGTTTGTTTAGTGAAAACTCAGCATTTATGTTATAAAAAGCACAGAGAAGGATGTTGGTGTTGTGTGATGTGGAGTCCTAACTGAAAATTATAGTCAATGACAGGGTAGCAGCAGTCCACGGTCAACTGGTGGCCACCCTTTGTAGCTTTCCCAGGATCCACCCTCTGGGCAAACCACAGGCTTCAGAACTTCTGGTCTAGTTCCCTGTCGGTGACCAGCAGCTCCTCATTTGTGTTGGTTTCTGAACAGCCTTTACTTCAACCATGAGTTGTGGATGATTTTTTGTTTTTGTTGTAGATGGAAACAAAGTATAATGTGGTAAAAATAGGTGGGGGTAAAAAACAGAAACATTAAGTCTGAAGATGTTTGTAGGGGCTGGAAGTCTCTGTTGGCCAGCATTGTGGAAAAAGTGATGCATCAGAGTTTGAAGGTAGCACGTGGTGGACCCTTATTTTGTACAAATGTCACCTACAACAAAATTAACCTGACAGCTGTCTTCTGCTTCCTTTTCTCCTCTTATGATCA
>NW_006936507.1:1697-2819 GCF_000298275.1 Orycteropus afer afer
GGTTTGAGCCGCCAGCCTTCTGGTTAACAGTCAAATGCCTTAGGGACTACGCCACCAGAGCTCCTCAGGACCCTTTTTTTTGTTTGTTTAAATTGTGATTTGGGTGAAAGTTTACAGAGCAAAATCACTTTCCATCCAGCAGTTTACATACACTTTGTCTCATGACCGTTGACAACAATTTACCACAATGCAACAGCTCCCCTCCCTCTTCCTCCCCATAGTTACTTCTTCCCTGTGTCCTTCCCTCCATGGACTCCTGCCCCCTGAGGAATCTCCCTGTGCATATATAGCCCTTCTATTCTCCCATGATTGATCTCTCCAAGGAGTGTATCTACCTAGTGTAAATGTTTACCTCATTTGCCTTTCTTTTGTTTGGCTGGAAGCCACAGGAGTATGTTCAATTATAGATCTGAAGGGCAGCTAAGGGCCATAGTCTCAGTGGTTCCATCAGGCTCTATCAGACCAGCAAACCTGGTCCCTTTTTATTTTTTTCCAAGGATTTTGAGTTTCATTCCACATTGTTCTCCCATTCTATCCAGGATCTCCTACATCTCGGGACTCTTTAGGACAGAGTAGAACTGCCCCATGGGGTTTTCAAGGCTGTAAATCTTTATGGAAGCAGACTGCCTCATCTTTCTCCTATGGAGCAGCTGGTGTGTTTGAACTGCTGACCTAAAAGTTAACAGCCAGATGCTTTAGCCACTGTGCCACCAGAGCTCCTTCTAGAGAAATGGGAAACAGAAAAGATTTGGCCTAATGGGGAAAGGCAACCAGTTGCTGTCATAGTCATATTGCCCCCAACTCATGGTAACCCCATGTGTATCAGAGTAGAACTGTACTCCATGGATTTTCAAGGGTTATTTCCTGGAAGTAGATCACCAGGCCTTGCTTCTGAGGTGCTTCTGGGTGGGTTCAAACCTCCAGCCATTCAGTAAGCCGCTGAGCACATGAACCAGAATTTTTATAAAGGCCAGTGGTCTAATCTGAGAAAGAGCCAAAGTCTGTTAGCTGTCTGAGGCCAAGGACCATTTCCAGGTTGTTCGTCATCACATCCCCAACACCTACAATGGATGTTATTGTTCATTGATACTTGGCACATCATTAGATAAAAGAAGGCGCCTG
>NW_006936508.1:0-1038 GCF_000298275.1 Orycteropus afer afer
AAGAAACTAATCATTAGTCATATGGCTTGGCCAATTTCAAACACATTTCTTGGAAGTTGCATGTAAAATTCTTATTTCAAACTGCATTAGTATATTCTATTAGCTGATTAGCCACTGTATATGTCTATTATTATTTAATATAAATGCACCATCAACCAACAATTGTATTACTCTTCTTGTCCCCATGCATTATTCAATTAATGCCCAAATAGTTGAATCCATGCTAATTTCTCCTGCAATCAACTTGTTTGCTTGGACTATCTTCATTATGTTTTACTGGTTTGTGCTTAAACTGTCTTCATTATATTTTGAAACTACTTTAAAATCAAGTGATAAATTTCATTATCTGCAAAGGTTTGCAATAAACTAATTTGTATGTTAAAATCTATGTACTATTTCCTTTAAAGTCGTACTACTTTTAACCTCCCAAACCTGCTTAACAATTACGTACATCTCCAAATGTAGCATAGTACCCCTTTCTTCCTCAGACTACAAAAGCAATTACATTTTTAAAACTCTACTGCAAAAAACTAATCACAATAACTGGAATGAAATGTTATTGTGAACGATGGGCTCTTCTCAAGCCACCAGGAAAGAGTTTTTGAAAACATCAGTGTTCACACTACAAACGCGTTTGTTAAGCCCACCAACAGGTTGCACGGTTCTCCCTACAGTTTTGACAAATACAATTGCTGAGGCTGCTGTGCAATAATAATGAAAGCTTGAAAAGAGGCTGGAAGAAGACCTGTAATGATAGTATTTGGAGTTTATTGCCTTTCAATATAAGTAATTTCCTGCTCTGCTTGCAGAGTCACAGCTGACAAAGCCATGTTGCCCCATATTGCTTTACATTGTGAAGACTCATTGAGTGTCAACCTGAGAGTTAGTGAAGAGTCTTGTCTTTCTCTCCTGTTCTTAGACAAATAGCATTGTGATTTATAAAGAAAGATGTGTCTGTGTATTACTCAGGATCTGCTCAAGAGCCATTTGGAAAATATGAGAACAAAAACGCATTTGTGTGCTAGACAGAAGCTTCTA
>NW_006936508.1:1868-2889 GCF_000298275.1 Orycteropus afer afer
TGTGGCTATGATCCCAAGCCCACAGGTTCAACTACTACCCTCTGGATAGCTGGCTGTGACTAAGAAGTAACTACAACCTTGTCCCTTGTCAGCTCTACTATACACCTGGGAATTCAGATAATATAAATACATTTACAGGACCATTGTCTGCCAATCCTATACATGGTCTTGGGTATACTCCCACTTCATAGACACACCTAATAGTTCAGCTTGTCCACCCATCTATCCACCCATATACCCATGTTTGTCTTCACTGACAACACAGTACTGTATGTGCAAAAGGGTTCATCTTTGTTGTACCTCCCATGTACTTCTCTGTCTCTTCCTCTTCCTCAATGGCACCATGTTGATCACTCACATTTGATACATTGCGCTTCTCTTCACCCAAATAAATTCTTATGTCTACTGATCTAACAGTGTTCCCTACCCTACCCTCCCACTCCTGGTAACCAACAAAGAAAATTTCCTTCCATAGATAAACATTTCCTTGATTTTTACAATAACAGACTAATACAATATTTGTCCTTCTGTGATTGACTCATTTCACTCAGCATAATGTCCTACATTATGCAGTGTCTTTCAGATTATAGGTTATTCTTTAGAGTTGTGCAATATTCCATTGTGTGTATGTACCATAGTTTGGTTATCCATTCCTCAGTTGATGGACACCTAGGTTGTTTCCATCTTTTGGCTATAGCAAATAGTGCTGCAATGAACATGGGTGTGCATATCATTGTAAACAATTTCCATTTGAGTGGAAAACATTGTTTCTAACTCAAATGTCTCTCTCAGAATATAGAGTTGATGGCAAGGCATTATGACCCTGAGTGCCATGGTATCAATCCATAAAGGCCAACTGAGATATTTATTCCCACCTCAGTCCAGCAGATCAGGGTGCGGAAAGGCTAGTGGGAAACAGCACTGGTGTGCTCACAGGCAAGCATGAGGAACAGGGACTTTCTGTATCAGTCATTTTTGTGGCCATTGACTTCCTAAAGATGAATTCAGGATACCTACCCCA
>NW_006936509.1:0-1438 GCF_000298275.1 Orycteropus afer afer
CCAGCCACTCCTCGGAAGGAAGGTTGGGCAATCCTACTTCTGTAGTGATACTGCCTCGGAAACCCAAGGAGGGGTCGCTATGAGTCGGGTTTGACTCGATGGCACATAACAACAACAACAACAACAGGATTTTTGTAGAAGATTTTTGCATCTCTATTCATGAGGGATATTGGTCTGCAGTTTTCCTTTTGAGTGATGTCTTTGCCTGGTTTTGGTATCAAGGTTATACTTGCTTCATAAAATAAATTAGGGAGAATTCTATCCTTCTCTGTTTTAGAATAGTTTGAGTAGGATTGGTCTCAGTTCTTCTCTGAATGTTTGGTAGAATTCTCCGGTGAAATCATTTGGGCCAGGACTTTTTTTTTTCTTGGTAATTTTTTTTATGACCTCTACAGTTCCTTCTTTGTTATGGATCTGTTTAACTTTTCCACATCAGTCTGTGTTAGTTTAGGTAAGTGGTGTGTTTCCAGGAATCTGTCCAGTTCTTCCAGATTTTCAAATTGTTTGAGTACAGTTCTTCATAGTATCCTGATATTATCCTTTTTATTTCAGTTGGTTCTATTGTGATGTCACCCATTTTGTTTCTTATTTGTGTTATTTGTATTTTCTCCCTCTTTTCCTTTATTAAATTTGCCAGTGGGTTGTCAATTTTATTAATCTTTTCAAAAAACCAACTTCTAGTCTTGTTGATTTTTTTCTATTGTCTTTCTATTTTCTGTTTCATTGATTTCTGCTCATATCTTGATTATTTCCTTTCTTCTGGTGACTGTAGGCTTTTTTGCTGTTCTTCTTCTAATTGTTGGAGATGTTGGTCTAAAGTGTTGACTTTGGCTCTTTCTTATTTTTTGATGTGTGCTTTATTGCTATAAATTGGCCTCTGATCACTGCTTTTGCTGTGTCCCCAAAATTTTGATATGTTGTGTTTTCATTCTTCTTTGATTCAAGGAATTTTTGAATTTCAATTTTTATTTCTTCTCTTACCCAATCTTTCTTAATGAGGGTGTTGTTCAGTTTCCATCTGTTTTCTCTTTTTCCGTTGATCTTCCTGTTGTTGATTTCTAATTTGATAGCATTGTGATGTGAGAAGATGCTTTGCAGTATTTCAATGTTTTTAAATTTTGCTTTATAGCCAAATATATGATCTATCATGGAAAATATTCCATGTGCACTGGAAAAGAATGTATATTGTGCTGTTGTTGGGTGAAGTGCTCTGTAGATGTCTGTAAGGTCACGTTGGTGGATTGTTATTGTTTAGCTCTTCTGCGTCTTTATTGAGTTTCTTTCCAGTTGTTCTATCTTTCAAAGAAAGTGGTGTATTAAAGTCTGCCATTATGACCGTGGAGTCATCTATTTGTCTTTTCAACTCTTTTAAAGTCTGATTTATGTATTTTGGGGGTCTTTCATTGGGTCCATAGATATTTATTATGGTTATATCTTC
>NW_006936509.1:2053-2767 GCF_000298275.1 Orycteropus afer afer
TCATTTCCTTTGTTGCTATTGTTTTAGTATTTGCTAAATATTTGTGCTTGTCCTCTTTTTTATTGTGATGTGAAGGCTTATCATTTTTCTTTGAGGTTACCCAGTTATTTATAATTTTCTCCCTGAGTTTGGAATAGTCCATTCTGTCTTGCAACTCTCTTGACTTCCTCACCATTTAGAAGTTCTGTAACTATACAGTATTTTCCCTTTTTTTTGGTTTGTAGTTGTCCTCATTTGCCAATTGATGTCTCTGGCTCCCTGTTTACGATCTTGTAAGCTTATTTTACATTGGATATGCCCATAGCTGTCTTTTTTGGGTTATGTCACCTTTTGTATTAATGGTTGGTTGTTGTTTGGTATTATTGGTTTTCTGTTCAAAGGACTTCTTTTGGTGTCTCTTGTAAGGGTGGTCTGGTTGTAGCAAATTCCCTTAATTTCTGCTTATTTGAAAATCTAATTTCACCATCATATCTGAGGGACAATTTTGGCAGGTATATAATTCTTGGTTGGAAATTTTTCTACATCAGGGTTTTATATATACCATCCCATTTCCTTCTCACTTGCATGGTTTCTGCTGAGAAATCAGATCTTACTCTTCTTATTGGTTGTCCTTTGTAAGTAACTTTTTGTTTTTCCCTTGCTGCTTTCAGGATTCTTTCTTTGTCTTTGGTTTTGGTGAGTTTGATGATGATATGTCTTGGTGATTTTCTTTTG
>NW_006936510.1:0-528 GCF_000298275.1 Orycteropus afer afer
GCTGAAGGCATTTACTTGTCTATGCCAAGAAATTTAGAAGACAGCTACCAGGCCAACTGACTGGAAGAGAATCATATTTACACCCATTCCAAAGAAAGGTGATCCCACAGAATGTGGAAATTATTAGACAATATAATTAATATCACACCCAAGTAAAATCTTGCTGAAGATAATCCAAAAATAATTTTAGCAGTATATTGACAGAGAACTTCCAGAAATGCAACCCGGATTCAGAAGAGGGTGAGTGAGGTGGGATATCATTGTTGATACCAGGTACATCTTGGCTGAAAGTAAAGAATACCAGAAAAATGTTTATGTGTGTTTTATTAACAAAGCAAAAGCATTCTACTATATGGATCATAACAAATTATGGATAACATTGAGAAAAATGGGCATTCCTGAACAATTAACTGTGCTCATGAGGAAACTGTATGTAGACCAAGAGGCTGTCATTCAAACAGAACAAGGGGACACTGTATGGTTTAAAATCAAGAAGGGAATATGTAAATGTTGTATTCTATCACCATA
>NW_006936510.1:1633-2558 GCF_000298275.1 Orycteropus afer afer
CAAGTAGGACTGGGCATTATCAGAGTACAATCACCCTTACTCATATGGATAAGGTAAAGCTTTCGAGACCTCCATTTGCTGACATGGCACCACTCAAATTGAGGAGAAACAGCTGCAAACATGCATTAATAATCAGAACATGGAATGCATGAAGTATGAACCTAGGAATATTGGAAGTTGTCAAAAATGAAATGGAATGCATAAAGATTGATATCCTCAGCATTAGTGAGCTGCAATGGACTGGTTTTGGCCATTTTGAATCAGACAAACATATGATCTATTATGCAGGAATGACATTTTAAAGAGTAATGGCATGGCATTCACACTATTCACATTAAACCTCACAAAGGATGTTTCAAGATCTGTCCTGAAGTAAAATGCTATCAGTGATAGGATAATATCCATACACCTATAAAAAAGACCCATTAATACGACTATTATCCACGTTTATGCACCAACCACCAAAGCCAAAGATGAGGAAATTGAAGATTTTTATAAACTTCAGCAGTCTGAAATTGACCAAATTTGTAATCAGGATGTGTTAATTATCACTGGTGACTGAAATGCAAAAGTTGGAAACAAAGAAGAATCACCGATATTTGGAAAATTTGGCCTTGGTGACAGAAATAATGCTGGAACTCGCATGGTAGAATTTTGCAAGACCAAGGACTTGTGCATTACAAACACCTTTCAACAACACAAACGGCAGCTGTACACGTGGACTTCACCAGATGGAACACACAGGAGTCAGATTGACTATATCTGTGGCAAGAGGTGATGGGAAAACTCAATATCTTCAGCCAAAACAGGCCAGGAGCTGATTGTGGAACAGACCATCAACTGTTCATATGCAAGTTAAACTTGAAGTTATAGACAATTAAAAGAAGTCCACAAGAGCCAAAATATGATCTTGAATATATCCCTC
>NW_006936511.1:0-2743 GCF_000298275.1 Orycteropus afer afer
CACTTACAGATGAAGATTAAAGAATACATTCTGCAGTATGGATTGCACCTCAATATAAAGAAAACAAAAATCCTCAGAAGTAGACCAATAAGCACCATCATAATAAATGGAGACAAGATTGAAGTTGTTAAAGACTTCATATTACTTGGTTCTACAATCAACACCAATGGAAGCAGCAATCCAGACATCAGATGACATAATGCATTGGGCAAATCTGCTTTAAAAAAGACCTCCTTTAAGTGCTAAAGAGCAAAGATGTCTCCTTGAAGACTAAGGTGAGCCTAACCCAAATGGAAAAATAAATAAATAAAAACCAAACTCACTTCCATCAAGTCAGTCCTGACTCATAGTGACCCCTCCTTGGGTTTCCAAGGTAATATCTCTATGGATGTAGATTACTCACTATTCCTTCCGGGGGGTAGCTGGTGGGTTTGAGCCACCAGTCTTATGGTTAGCAGTCAAATGCCTTAGGCACTACACCACCAGAGTTCCCAAGCCATGGTATTTTCAATTGCCTCATAAGCATGTGAGAGCTGGATGATGAATAAGGAAGACTGAGGAAGAGTTGATGCTTTTGAGTTGTGGTGTTTGCAAAGAATACTGAAAGTACCATGGACTGCTAAAAGAAGTAACAAACCTGTCCTGGAAAAAGTGCAGCCAGAAATCTCCTTGGAAGCCAGAATGGCCAGACTTTGTCTCACCTACTTTGGTCATGTTGTCAGAAGGGACCATTCTCTGGAGAAGGATATCATGCTTGGTAAAGCAGATGGTCAACATAAAAGAGGAAGGCCCCTCAGTAAGATGGATTGACACAGTGGCTGCAATAATGGGCTCAGGTATGGCAGAGTTCATCTTGTTTACTTTGATCATGTCATCAGGAAAGACCAATCCTTAGAAAAGGACATCATGCTTGGTAAAGCAGATGGTCAACAAAAAAATGGAAGGCCCTCAACGAAATGGATTGACACAGTGGCTGCAACAATGGGCTCAGGTATAGCAAGGATTGTGAGGCTGCCACAGGTCTGGAAAGTGTTTCATTCTGTTGTACACAGGGTTGCTATGAGTCACAGCCAACTTGATGGCACCTAATGATAACAACATATGTATATAACCTACTGCCTTTGAGTCAATTCTGACTCATAGCAACCCCATTGGGTTTCCAAGGCTGTAAATTTTATGGAAGTAGTTTGTTTCATCTGCTTCCTGCAGAATGGGAGGTTTGAACCACCAGCCTTCTGGTTAGCAGCCAAATGTCTGTCTTACTACATCACCAGAGCTCCTTCATATATATGAAGGAAGGCCAAACCCACCAGCTCCACCATGGGAGGAAGATGAGGCAAACTACTTCCATAAAGATTTACAGCCTTGGGAACCCAATGGGGGTCGCTATGAGTTGGAACTGACTCAATAGCAGTGGTTTTTCATATGTGTGTGTGTGTGTATCTATCTATGGCATAGTGCCTAAGGCAATTGACTGCTAACCAGAAAGTTGGCAGTTCAAACCCACAAGCCACTCCCTGGAAGGAAGGTTGGGCAATCTACTTCTGTAGTGATACTGCCTCAGAAACTCAAGGAAGGGTTGATATGAGTCATACCCGACTCGATGACAGTGAGTTTAGTTTTACTGGTTTTATAAAGATAAGATATCAAGATTCTTTAAAAATGTATTTCTTGTGCATTGTAAATTCAAATAACAATGAGAAATAGCTCATGGACACTGATATACATGTGTTTGTAGGAAGAAATGTAAATATCTAGCAATTCAGAAATTCTTTATTAAATAAATACAGTACAGCTCATTTAACCAAATAGAGGCAGCAAGAAGAGTTAGTCAATAAATCATTCAAACTCTTTGGACCTGAATTGTTTCTTCTGGTAAAAAAGTTTTTTTTTCCCCCGATTATAAAAGCAATACGACGATTGTAGCAAAATTTGGAAAATTATGATTTGTAAGCTCACAAAATGAACATAAAAATTTAAAAAAAAACTGTGCTTTTATGGTTACTTTTACATTGATTAAATATACTCCTTTAAGCAATTATTTTTAAATACCTTAACAATAATGAAGGAGCTCTGGTGGTGCTGTGGTATCATGGGAATTTTCTAAGGAGGTTAAAACTTCCTCCTGAGTAGGCAGAAACAGTCTGAAAAACTTTCCCAGAGGTGTAGGCAGAGGCATGAACATGTAGGCAAAACAGAAACAAAGAGAATCAGGAGAGAAAGGATTTTAAAGATAAAAGAAAGCAGGCTTACAAACACTGCTAGCAATTCAGCATCCGGTGGCAGCCAGCCAGATTGGAACCAAGATGATCACTAACCCCTCCCCCTTTGCGGGGATACTTATACCTGAGTTTGAGGAGTTGGGGATGGGGGCTATGTGACTGAGAAGAGAGAGCTACATGACTAGCTTCAGACTTGGTGGCACTGGCCCCGATCGGGAGGGGGGCCCCCCTGGGCAGTGCCCTACAACCACCACCTGTGTATGCTTTGATAGGACCCTGCGGGTGATCAAATTTTATTGCTTAAAACTATTTAAGGCCAATTTATACATTACATGAAAGTGGTTAATACCTGACAGGGGGGACTAGGGGAATACATGACAGGGAGGGAGAAGGGAAATGGCTTGTGGTTCTTATAAGTGTGGCTAAACGAGATGGAATCTGAGAGCCATTTTGGGGAGTTGCAGTTACTGGCCACACAAGTGGTTAAGGCATTCGGTTGCTAACCAAAAAGTTGGTAGTTC
>NW_006936512.1:0-1089 GCF_000298275.1 Orycteropus afer afer
TAGGCACTATGCTACCAGAATCTCTTTAGGACACAGCAAAAGCAGTGATCAGAAGGCAATTTACAGAAATAAATGCACACATCAGGAAAAAAAAAAAAAAAAGCCAAAATCAACATCTTAACCCAGCATCTCCAACAATTAGAAAAAGAGCAACAAAAAAACTTATACTCACCAGAAGAAAAGAAATAATAAATGATTGAAGCAGAAATCAATGAAACAAAAAATAGATAAGCAATAGAAAGAATCAACAGGACTGAAAGTTGCCTTTTTGAAAAGCTTAATAAAATCAACGAACAACTGGCAAATTTAACAAAGGAAAAGAAAGAGAAGATGAAAAGAAGATGAAAATATCAGGAAAAAGAAATGAAATGGGTGATGTCACAACAGAACCAATGGAAATAAAAAGAATAATATCAGGATACTATGAAGAATTGTACTTCAACAAATTTGAACACCTAGAAGAAATGGGCATATTTGTAGAAACACGCTACTTACCTGAACAATAGAAACTGAGGTAGAAAATTCAAACAGACCGCAAAGAAATCAAACAGGTCATAAAAACAAACAAACAAACAAACAAACAAACAAAAAAAACTGCCAACAAAAATGTCCTGGCCCAAAAGCCTTCACTGGAGAGCTATACCAAACATTCAGAGAAGAGTTGACACCAGTCCTACTCAAACTATTACAGAATATAGAAAAGGATGGAATCCTATTGAATTCATTCCATGAAGCGAGCATAACCCTGATACTAAAACCAGGCAAAGACATCACTGAAAGGGAAAATTACAGACTAATATCCCTCATGAATATCGATGCAAAAATCTTTAACAAAATTCTAGCCAATAGAATCAAACACATATTAAAAAAATGATATACCATGACCAAGTGGGATTCATACCAGGTATGGAAGGATGGTTCGGCATTAGAGAAAACAATCAACATAATCCATCACATAAAACAAAGGAAAGAACCACATGATCATATCAATCAATGCAGAAATGGCATTTGATAAAATCCAACAATCATTCTTAATAAAAACTCTCAGTAAAACAGGAATAGAAGGGAAATTCATGAACATCATTAAGG
>NW_006936512.1:1374-2660 GCF_000298275.1 Orycteropus afer afer
CCCACCAGCCACTCCTCAGAAGGAAGGTTGGGCAATCTACTTCTGTAGTGATACCACCTTGGAAACCCAAGGAGGGGTAGCTATAAGTTGGACCCAACTTGATGACAGTGAGTTTGGCTTTTTTGGTTTATTCTATACATAGAAAATTCCAAAGACTAAGCAAGAATTCTACTGTAACTAATTGAAAGATTCAGGAAATTGGCAGGCTACAAGATCAATATACAAAAATCAGTTAGATTCCTGTATATCAACAAAAAGATCTCTGAAAAGGAAATTAAAAAAAAAAATACCATTTACAACAGCGACCAAAAAGATAAAACACTTAGAAATAAATCTTACGAGGGACATAAAAGACTTCTATAAAGACAATTGCAAAACACTACTACAAGGAACTTTAAGAGATCTACTTGAGATCTCTCATGCTTGTGGATGAGAAGAACTGACCATGGTGAAAATGTCAGTATTACCCAAAGCAATCTATAGAGTCAATATAATCCTGATCCAGATTCCATCAGCATTCTTTGAGGACATGGAAAAACCAATCATTTATTTATATGAAAAAGAAAGAGAGCTCAGATAAGCAAAGCCCTGCTGAAGAAGAAAAAGGAGGTTTCATACTTCCTGATCTCAAAGCCTACTATACAGCCAACGTATAGTACTCAAAACACTATTTGTACAATGAGAGACACATAGACCAGTGGAACAGAATTGAGAATTCAGAAATAGATCCATTCACCTATGGACAGCTGATCTTTGACAAAAGGCCAAAATCCATTAAATGGGGGAGGAGATAGTCTCTTTAGTAAATCGTTCTGGCAAAACTGGATATCCATTTGCGGAAAGATAAAGCAAGATCTATACCTCACAGCATACACAAAAACTAACTCAAGATGAATCAAAGACCTAAATGTAAAACCTAAGACTACAAAATTATTCAAGAAAAACTAAGGGCAAATGTAGGGACCCTAATTTATGGCATAAATAGAGTATCATACATAACCCAAAATGTACAAACATGATAAATTAGATGACTGGGACCTTCCAAAAATTAAATTCTCATGTTCATCAAAAGACTTCCCCAAAAGGGTAAAAAGAGAACCTACAGATTGCGGGGGTGGGGGGTGGGGCGTGGGGAGGAGAATGAAAATTACATATTTGACAAAAGACTTGTTTCTAAAATTTATAGAAAAATTCAACCCTCAACATCAAAAAGTCAAACAATCCAATTAAAAAATGGGCAGAGAAGCAAGCATAACCTTAATACCAAAACCAGGAAAAGACATCAC
>NW_006936513.1:0-1270 GCF_000298275.1 Orycteropus afer afer
GGATTGCGCAACCTTCCTTCCGAGGAGTGGCTGGTGGGTTTGAACCGCCAGCCTTCTGGTGAGCAGTCAAGTGCCTTAGGCACTATGCTAACAGAAACTTTAAGTGATGATAAATGTTTATTAATGTTTTAAGCCACTAAGTTTTGGGGTAATTTGTTATGCAGAAATAGATGACTAATACACTTACTGAATTTTTTTGGAGACAAATCAAAAGACCTAAAAACAC
Organism: Orycteropus afer afer; assembly: GCF_000298275.1. Lineage (NCBI taxonomy): Eukaryota > Metazoa > Chordata > Mammalia > Tubulidentata > Orycteropodidae > Orycteropus > Orycteropus afer. Next base: position 227 of record NW_006936513.1, read on the forward strand.
TTCTTCTTTACTTCAATCACCAATAAATAAGCATGTACCAATTTCAGATGCAAATTTCAAAAAATTTCTGGAATTTTCTTTAATGTATTCACTTCAATTCAATAATTATGGACTGAATTGTGTCCCCCCAAATATGTGGTGACTTTCTGTCCCCTGTACCTATAGATATCATCCTATTTGGAAATAGAATTTTTTGTTATGTTAATGAGGTCATACCAGAGTAGCATGGATCCTAAACCCAATCACTTCTGAGCAGAATAGACACAGAGACCCACACAAAAGAGGTCATATGAAGACAGACAAGGCAGATATACATCTACAAGTCCAGGAACTCCAAGAATTGCCTGTTACTAGAAACTGATATACACAAAGAAGGGTCTCCCCCTAGAACCATGCCCTGAGTGGCCTCCTGAACCGTGAGAAATAAATACCTGGCTTCTAAAGCCATCTATTTGTGGTATATCTGTTATGACAGCATTAAGTAATTAATGGCAAGTATTTTTGTTATTTTTCTCATATAGGGGTGGGGAAATATACATTGAATTAAATTAGTAATTTTATATCTAACAAATTAACGTACATTGTAAAACAAGGACCTTAAAAACACAAATCATAGACAACTACTATGGCCACCAATTGCTATTGAGTCCATTCTGATTCATGGTTACCCCATGTGTCTTCACCCCCCAAAAATCAAAGCAATAAGGTAAGGAATAAAAAAAAGTTCCACTTTCCCAAAACAATGCATTTTTATTAACTCTGCAACATCTTCTTTTAATTACCTATAATATGAAGCTAATGATTATTTTTGTTTTTGCTTTCTTTTCAAATACATTTACATGTTCCCTATATGTAATTAGAGGAGCTCTGGTAGCATAGTGCCTAAGGCACTTGACTGCTAACCAGAAGGCTGGCGGTTCAAACCCACCAACCACTCCTCGGAAGGAAAGTTGGGCATTCCTACTTCCATAGTGATACTGCCTCGGAAACCCAAGGAGGGGTCGCTATGAGTCGGGGCCAACTCAATGGCAAATAACAACAACA
>NW_006936513.1:1370-2829 GCF_000298275.1 Orycteropus afer afer
GTTGGGCATTCCTACTTCCATAGTGATACTGCCTCGGAAACCCAAGGAGGGGTCGCTATGAGTCGGGGCCAACTCAATGGCAAATAACAACAACAACAACATATGTAATTATGTCATAAAATAAATTTTAAATCAAAATTATATTAAACTTTGCTAAATCTTATAGATTACTATCTAGCTTCCACCACTGAATTTTCCTCTTAAATTTAAAACATGAAACCATCCTTCTAATGACCCAAGAATAAAATCTAATAATGCTATTAACTTCAAACTAATACTAAATATCAAAATATTCCTTCAAATCAAAACTGAACTATAATGATATCATTTAATTTAATCTCTAGATTCGCTTTGAGTGCAGAGAGGCTATAATTGTAAATTTTTTCTTATAAAGTATCTTGATGAGTACAAAGTGATCATCATTTAAATAATCCAAGATTCAAAAAACCAAACTCACTGCTGTCGAGTCAGATCTGACTCATAGCGACCACTCCTCTGGCTTTCGAGGTAGTATCACTATGGAAGTAGATTGCCCAACCTTCCTTCCAAAGAGTGGCTGGTGGATTTTAACCTCCAGCCTTCTGATTAGCAGTCAAATGTCTTAAGATGACAATAAAAAGGAATTATATCGAAATACTAGTCATAGAATTCCTCAATATCTACTTCCTTTGTAAATGTAACTATGCTATATTAGTGGCCTGTGAGGATTTTGAGGACCCCTGGTGGTGTAGTGGTTAAGCACTTGGCTGTTAACTGAAAGGTCAGTGGCTCAAACCTACCAGTTACTCAGAGGGACAAAAATGTGGCAGTCTACTTCTATAAAGATTTATAGCCTTGGCTACCTTGTGGGGCACTTTTACTGTATTCTATAGGGTTGCTACAAGGAGCTCTGGTAGTGCAGTGCCTAAGGCATTTGACAGTTACCCAGAAAGTTGACGGTTCAAAACCACTCCACAGAAGAAAGATGGGGCAGTCTACTTCTGTAAAGATTTATTGCCTTGGAAACCCAATGGCCATGAGTCAGAACTGACTTGATGGCAGTGGGGATTTTTTTGTTTTATTATTATTTTTGTAATAGGGTCACTATGAGTCAAAATCCACCCAACAGCACACAACAACATGAGAATTTTTATAATTTCCACAGATTAGTACTGAAATTTATTAAGTGAATTAACAAATATTTAGTGAGCTCTGATTGTATACCAGGTATTGTCTTGTTGTTCTTGCTGTTGTTAGTTGCCTCGAGTCAGTCCTGACACACAGCTACCCTATGTACCAAAGAACAAAACATTGTCTGGGCCTGCTCCATCCATACAATCTTTGCCACATTTGAGCCCAGTGTTGCAACCACTGTGTCAATCCGTCTCCTTGAGGGTCCTCCTATTTTTCATTGACTCTCTACCAAATATGATGTCCTTCTCTGGGGACCTGTCCCTCCTGATAACACGTCCAAAATACC
>NW_006936514.1:0-1534 GCF_000298275.1 Orycteropus afer afer
TAACCAGAAGGCTGGTGGTTCAAATCCACCAGCCACTTCTCGAAGAGAAGGTTGGGGAATCTACTTCCGTAGAGATACTGCCTTGGAAACCCAAGGAGGGGTCGCTATGAGTTGGATACGACTCGATGGCAGTGAGTTTGATTTTTGAGTTATCCTTAACTTTAGAGCACATTGTAGATAGCTCTTTTAATTCAGTAAAAATGGATAGAACTAGTTAGTATAGAGCGTCAAGTAAAACGAGGAAGACCCTCAATGAGATGGGTTGACACAGTGCCTGTAATAATGGGCTCAAGCATAGCAGTGATTGTGAGGATGGGGCAGGATCAGGCAGTGGTTTGTTCTCTTGTACATAGGGTTGCTATAAATGGGAATCAACTTGACAGCACCTAACAACAACAACAACAGTGGAACTAGTTGATAAGTTTAAATTAAAATGAATGGCAATACCTAACTTTATAGAAAGATGTAAAAGGGAGAGCTAAATATTTAAGTGCAAGTGAATAGCACAGCTTTTGGAAGTTTACATATCTTTTACTGGAAATCAATAAAATGGTGGGATCTTGTTTCTAAACACAAAAATAATTCTCATTAATTTAAAAAATAAACTTAGAAAATACAGGAAAAGACAGAAACTCATCATTACAAATCAGAAGTAATAGTTTTTCTCCTGAGTTTTAAAAATCCTTCACTGAATTTATATTTTTATCTAAAGATTAATATTTAAGTGTTGTTAAAATCTCTTCAAAAACATAATTTTTAATATTACATGATATTTTCCTGTACAGTTGTACTACAGTGTATTTATTTCTCTTTGGGGAAGGCATTTAGACCATTTCCACTCCTTGGAGGGAAGGTTGGGCAATCTACTTCCATAGTGATACCTCCTCAGAAACCCAAGGAGGGGTCGCTATGAGTTGGGTCCGACTCCAAAGCACATAACAACAACAACACACTAAATAATGCTGTATGCAAACTTTTATATAAATTTATATCATTTCCTTAGGATAGGTTTTCAGAAATTATATTACTTTGTCAAATAGTTGAACATTTGTTTCAAGAAGAAAAAACTCACTGCCATTGTGTCGGATTCTACTCATAGAAACCCCTCCTTAGGTTTCTGAGGCAGTATCACTACAGAAGTAGATTGTCCAGTCTTCCTTCCTAGGAGTGGCTAGTGGGTTTGAACCACCATCCTTCTGGTTAGCAGTCAAATGCCTTAGGCACTATGTCACCAGAGCTCTTTAATTATATATTTTCATAAACCACCTTCTACTTACACTCTTATACAAAACTGCCCATATTACCTGAATAAGATGGAACAGCCAAAACAATTGCTAATTATTAGGTTAAACATAGAAATACTATTGTGATCATATCCATTTATTTCACTGATAACTGTTAAGAATGATTTTAAGGAGTTCTGGCAAGATGGTGGACTAAGGCAGAAAGACTGCACAGACCCTCTTCAACAAAGAAAAGGGAAACCAATTAACACAGACACAGAAGATAATCTTGGACCCCTGAACCTTGAAGG
>NW_006936514.1:2361-2792 GCF_000298275.1 Orycteropus afer afer
TTTTTTCTTCTTTTTTTCCCTTTTTGGTTACTGTTCCTGTGTGATTACATGGAGTATTTTTCGTCCATGGGCTTTTAGTTTTTTGATGGTTTATTCAGTTGTAATTTGTGTCTAATTGAGTGGGAGACAACAGCAGTCCCCATAAGGTGCAACTTCACCCATACCTCCTGCAACTTCACTTACTGAGCGATAGCCACTACCTCCATCTCCGCCAATGGGCCAACAATAAAAAACCACCAAGAAGAGCCTGAACCACCCTTGGCTGCTCTTCACAAACAGTTAACAGAGATCTAAATACAACAACTTCACGATGCCTCGGAAACAACAGACCATCACAGTCCACACAAAGAAGCAAAATAAAGTGAAAGAAACAAGGGAGTAGGCTACAGACCCAGAACACATCCCTGAGGAAGAAGCAGCATTGGAACTCT
>NW_006936515.1:0-658 GCF_000298275.1 Orycteropus afer afer
TAGTGATACCGCCTCGGAAATCCAAGGAGGGGTCTCCATGAGTCGGATCTGACTTGACGGCAGTGTGTTGCATTGTTGTTGCATTGTTTGTCGGTAGATCTTGTCAAGTCAATTCTGACTCAGAGTGGCCCTTGTGACAGAGTAGAACTGCCCCGTGAGGTTTCTTAGGTTCTAATCTTCACACAAGCAGGTCGACAGGACTTTTCTTCCTTGGAGCCCCGGGGTGGGTTTGAACCACTAACTTTTTGGTTGGCAGCTGAGCGCTTCAGTTGCATCACCAGGGCTCCTTCATCCAGCTCCATGATCTGAGCCCTCACAGCCCTGTTTACAAGTCGACCAACACAGAGCCTTCCCTGAGACTCAGCCGGGGAGTGGCCCGGGTGGGATTTGACTAACACCTGGCAGCTCCTGAGCCTCCGGTCCATTTGCTGAACAATGTTTCCTCCAGAGCTCGATTACTGTGAGGGTGCTGGGGTCCCCCAGATACTACAAAGGACAGGAACTCTGCAAACAGACAGACAGCTCCTGGCTTGCTTAAGGACCAATAAAGCTGAAGTCTAAAGGAAAATGAGGTTTGGATTGAGGCAAGAGGTCAGAGTGAATTCACTCTCTGGGTTATCGCAGAGAATAAACATTTATTAAGCAAATACCCTGCACC
>NW_006936515.1:2113-2720 GCF_000298275.1 Orycteropus afer afer
GGAATTTCCCCAGAGGGTTTCCAAGGCTGTCATCTTTATGGGAACAGATAGCCCGGTCTTTCTCCCACAAAGGCTCTGAGTGGTTCGAACCACCACCTTTCAATTAGCAGCTGAGTGTTCAACGGTTGTGCCACCAGGGCTCCTGGTGTAAATAAAAAATAATTTTTAAAAAGTAAATAAAAAAGTAAGTATATAATACTATGTTCTCTGAGGGAGTGCTCATTTCATCAGCAAGTAAGAATCTCACTGGAAAGGAATTAATGATCCAAATGAAGTTCCCATGCACCATGGCTTCTCAGTTTGCATTTAATAATGATACAGAGAAGGCTGTGCCCACTAAAATATAAACTAAAAACTGCAGAGGAAAATGGCCCTGCAAGGAAAAGATACTTCCATTCATTCCAACAATTAATTGAAATATATTTCATTCTGCTGCTAGATCAGCCTCCTTAGGCTTCCGTGTGCAAAGCTGTAAAAGGAGGCTTGCTTCCACCTCCCTTCCAGGGATTCGATGGGACGCTAAGGAGTCTACTTCAGAGAACAGGGAATCACACAGGATTTCAAACTGTGCTTTTCTTTGCATTCACATCTCATAGAACTAAAAAAA
>NW_006936516.1:0-695 GCF_000298275.1 Orycteropus afer afer
CTGGTATACTACACATTTATTTGTTTATCTGTCAGTCTCCCCTAAATAGAATGTAAGTTCTATGAGGCCAGAGACTGCTATCATATTGCCCAATGCCTAGAACAATGCTGGTACATAGTAGGCACTCGGGAAATATTAGTGGAATGACTAAACATCTTATTTCAAATCGATATTTAGAAAAATTAAATTATAAAATAGGAAACTTTGTCTTACTTTATCCAAATTTGAAATTATCTGGTGGTTTATGGATGATTTCTTATTGTAGTTTTCACTGAGTGATATAGAATGCATTTTTTTTGTTTGTTTGACATTAAATGACATTATATTTCCTTTCAAAAATCATTTTACCCTGAATGTTTTCAAATATTCACAGAAGTAGCTAGACTGTTATGGTGATGTAGTCATTTTTATAAAGTGATATTTGCTCTTTTACTTTTATTTTATTTTTTTATGTATTTGCTTTTTAAGTATAGAGGTAGTGTAATGTTGTAGAAAGGGCATGGGCTTTAGAGTCAACCATACCAGGATTCCAGTCCTGAATACTACAATTCTTAGCTTTGTGACTTTGAACAAATTACTTCTCTGAATCTTGTTTTCCTCATATTCACATAACATACTCCCTCACTTCGTTCAGGCCTCTACTCAAATGATGTGTTATTAAAATACCAAGACCCACATCTGAACGCTGATCTTCT
>NW_006936516.1:2720-3702 GCF_000298275.1 Orycteropus afer afer
TCTTCATTCTTCTTTGCTCTGGATGAGGAGAGACCCATAGTTGCATCCAGATGGCCACTTTCAAGCTTTTAAGATCCCAGTCACTACTTGCCAAAGTAGGATGTGGAACAATATCCTTGTGTAGTATGTTATGCCAGTTGAGCTTGATGTCCCCTGCAACTATGGTCTGGAGCCCACAGGTTCAACTACTTGCTCCCTCTGGGTAGCTGGCTGTGTCCAAGAAGTGACTACAAACTTGTCCCTTGTTAGCTCTACTATATACCTGGGAATTCTTACAGAACATACAAATACACTTGTAGAAACATTGTCTGCCAACCCTATACATGTTAATGGGCACACTATTCCCTGCATACACATACCTAATCATTCAGCCTGTCCACCCATATATCAATGTTTGACATCACTGACAATGCAGTACCGTATGTACAAAAGGGTTCATCTTTGTTGCCTGTACCTCCCATGCACCTCTCTAAGTCTTCCTCTTCCTCAATGCCACAGTGTTTGATCATTCACATTTGGTACATTGCCCTTCTCTTCACCCAAATCAATACTTGTCTCTACCTGTCTAGCAGTATTCCCTCCCTCCCTTCCCACCCCTGGTAACCAACAAAGAAAGCCCTTCCATATATAAACCTTTCTTTGTCTTTTTACAATAATAAACTATTACAATATTTGTCCTTCTGTGATTGACTGTTTCACTCAGCATAATGTCCTCCAAGTTCATCCATGTTATGTGGTGTTTTGCAGATTCTACATTATTCTTTAGGGTTGCAAAGTATTCCATTGTGTGTATGTACCATAGTTTCGTTATCCATTCTTCTGTTAATGGGCACTGCGGTTGTTTCCCTCTTTTTGCTATTGTAAATAGTGCTATGATTAACATGGGTGTACATATATCTGTTCTTGTCCTGGCTCTCACTTCTTTAGGATATATACCTAGTAAAAAAATTGCTGGATCAAATGTATTTCTAATTCCAACTTT
>NW_006936517.1:0-496 GCF_000298275.1 Orycteropus afer afer
TCTTTTTTATTGTGATGTGAAGGTTTATTATTTTTCATTGAGGTTACCCTTTGATTTATAATTTTCTCCCCGAGTTTAGAACAGCCCATTCTATCTTGCAACTCTCTTGACTTCCTCACCATTTAGAAGTTCAGTAACTACACAGTACTTTCCCTGTTTTTGGTTTGTAGTTGTCCTCACTTGCCAATTAATGTCTCTGGTTCCCTGTTTACAGTCTTATAGCGTTATTTTACTTATTTATTTATTTTACGTTATATGTCCATCGCTGTGGTTTCTGGGTATGTCCTCTTGTGTATTAATGGTTGGTTTTTGTTTGGTATTTTTGGTTGTCTGTTCAAAGGACTCCCTTTAGTATCTCTTGTAAGGTTGGCCTGGTTTTAACAAATTCCCTTAGTTTCTGCTTATCTGAAAATCTCCTAATTTTACCATCATATTTGAGGGACAATTTTGCTGGGTATATAATTCTTGATTGAAAATTTTTCTCTTTCAGGGTTTT
>NW_006936517.1:2881-4045 GCF_000298275.1 Orycteropus afer afer
TAAAGAATAATAATAAAAAGGACAAAAGTAATAATAATAGTAGTTTTAAAACAGACAAAAAAACAAACTAAAAAAAGAAAAAATAATCGGAGGAGGGCAGGTCAGGGTATCCAGGGTCTGTCCAGGCACACAGACTGGGATGGAATTCCTGCTGGCCTAGAAGGTGGGTTGGAGCAAGAGCTGGCCACACCTCCATTCATCAAGAGGGTGTGGGATATAAGAGTAACAAGGGGAATGTCTCACCTTTGTAGTCTTCTGCGTCTGGAATGTCCTTGTGGTTCCCAGCAAGTGAAGCTTGTTCTTAAGTCCTTGGAATTTGGGAGAATGCTGTCTCTTTAAATATCCAAAATGGTCATACTGCTTGTAAACATTAAAAATGGCTGTGCCCTCCAGACAAGCAAAAGTCCACAACTCAGTCCACCTTCCTCTTCGCTGCTTTGCCTTTTATTCCCCAGCCACCAGAGCAGTCCTCCGTGCAGTCCCTGGCTAGCAGGGTTGATTTTTGGGTCAATTCTTAGATCCTACCACCACTCAGCAATATCCAAGCTGTCTGTGCTGTCAGGATCGCTGCCAGACCACAGCACTGTATGTCTCTTTTTGGTGTTCTCTTGCAAATTCTTCTGCTAGTTGGAGTTTAATCCACTTCTGTATCCTTCCCTTCAAGGCTCAGTGGTCCAGGATTATCTTCTGTATCTGTATTCATTGGTTCCCCTTTTCTTTGTTGAAGAAGGTCTGTGCATTATTTCTGCCTATTCTGCCATATTATTGGAACTGTACTTCCAACTTTTTAAGGATTCGCCATACTGCTTTCCACAGTCGTTGTATCATTTGACAGTCCCATCAGCAATGCAGGATAGTCTCAATCTGTCCACATCCTCACCATAATTTCTTATTTTCTGTCTTGTTGAACTTTGGTACTAGTGCTGGGGCAAGACGATATCTCGTTGTTTTGATTTTCATCTCTCTATTGGTTAATGATCATGAGCATTTCTTAATATGTTTGTTGCCCACCTAAATATCCTGTTTAGTCAAGTGTCTAGTCATGTTCTCTGCCCACTTTTTAATTGATTCATTTGTCTTTTTGTTGTTGAGGTGTTGGAATTTTGTACTAATTCTAGAAATAAGTCCCTTGTCAGATATGTCATTGTCAAATATTTTTTCCCA
>NW_006936518.1:0-537 GCF_000298275.1 Orycteropus afer afer
AGAATCTTTCCTGAAGTTGAGCTGCAGTCTTGCAAATAAATACGTCATCAAAAATTGCCTGCTCAAAGCCCTAGAAACCAACCCTAGCAACACCAAGCTTTCCTTCTTCTGCTTCCACCTTCTCTACCAATATCTTCACTCACTCAATAGAAGAAAACATATTCAGCCAATTATCATAAAACCTCCTACTTCAAACTCTAAACCCTCTTTATGACAACCAGAAACACAAATCCACACTACACACAGGGATTCTACCACCACATAGAAAACAGCAGAGTGACCCAACACATGTGAATGAATAATAATAATTAAAAAAAAAAAAAACCAGCTTCATCTTTTCAAAATATTAAACCATAAAACAAAGACAAAACAAATCAACATGTAACCAGCAGCTAGTGACTACCTAAAGAGACAGCACTCTACCAGGTTCCAGGGACTTAAGAAGAGGTTCTGCTTTCCAGTAACCCCAACAAATCTCCAGAAATGTACTGCACAACTGAAGAGGTCCTAGTCTACACTTTCCTTTTTTTTTTTTTC
>NW_006936518.1:2937-3612 GCF_000298275.1 Orycteropus afer afer
AGAAACTAAGGGAATTTGTTAAAACCAGACCAACCTTACAAGAGACATTAAAGGGAGTATTTTGAACAGAGAACCAAAATTAAAAAATAACAACCGACCATTAATACACAAGATGACATATCCCACACACCACAGCCATAGACATATCAAATGCAAAATGAGCTTACAAGAAGTAAACAGGGAACCAGAGATAACAATTGGCAAATGATTACAACTACAAACAAAAAGAGGGAAGACTGTGTAGTTAGAGAAATTCTAAATGGTGAGGAAGTTAAGAGAGTTGCAAGAGAGAATAGACTGCTCTACACTCAGGGGGAAAATTTTAAATCATAGGGTAACCTCAAAGAAAAATGGTAAACTTTCATATCACAATAAAAAAGAGGACAAGCACAAATATACAGCAAATACTAAATCAACAGCAACAAAGGAAATGATAACAGCATTGTTAAACATAATGAGCTCAGCACAGAAAATAATATGGAACAAAAAAACCAGGGACACCATGAAAAAACACATAACAAAATGACAACAACCAAAAATACTTGTCAATAATCACACTGAATATTAATGGATTAAATGCACCACTCTAGAGATGGAGACTTGCAGATTGGATAAGAAAACAAAGCCTATCACCATGCTGCCTACAAGAGACACATCTTAGAGATAAAGACAAAA
>NW_006936519.1:0-731 GCF_000298275.1 Orycteropus afer afer
TGATAGAGCCTGATGGAACCACTGAGACTATGGCCCCTAGCTGCCCTTCAGGTCTGGAATTGAACCTACTCCTGGGCTTCCAGCCAAATAAAAGACAAGCATATGAGCTGAACATTCACTTTAGGTAGATACACTCCTTGGAGAGATCAATCGTGGGAGAATAGAAAGCCAGTATATACACAGGGAGACAGCCCCAGGGGCAGGAGTGCATGGGAGGGAAGGACACAGGGAAGAGGTGGCTATGGGGAGGAAATAGAAGAGCTGCTGCATTGTGGGAGATTGCAGTCAATGTAATGAGACAAAGTGTATGTGAATTGTTGTATGGAAATGAATTTGCTCTGTACACTTTCACCCAAATCACAATAAAATTTTAAAATAAAAGGAGGGGATAAACCATAACAAATGTTGGGAAATCAAGTAAGAAGACCTGAGATGAGGACTGAGAACTATTATGGGACTTAGCAATATGGACTTTAATGGGGATGTGATGAGAATTGATTGGGAAGCCAGACTTGAATGGATTCAAGAGAGAGGTGGGGAAAAAGAATTGGAGATACTGGTAGAGGCAACTCTTAACAAGGACCTTTGCTCTAAAAGGATACAAGTATGGGGAGGTACTTAGATGAGGAGTGCAATCAAGAGGGTTAAAAATTGTCCTTCTGCCCAAGAACACAGAAAGAGCAGGTTTGAGGGTAGAGGGAGAGTTTGGCTTCAGGTAGGAGCTGGAACAA
>NW_006936519.1:1521-2792 GCF_000298275.1 Orycteropus afer afer
CTTCTGCTTCTCTCTCAGGCCATTTCTCCCAATTGTATTGAAAGAGTCAATTCTGTAACTATTGTTTACTGTCTGTTTTTTCTAGTAAACCATGAGAACCGTATGGGCAGACCCTGTGCCTGGCTTGTTCATCACTGTCTCCTTGGCACTTAGCTCAGTGCCAAGAACATGACGGGTCCTCAATAAACATTTACTGAATGAGCAGACGCCATCATGAAGGAGACTCTTGCTATGCCCTTCATAACATTTTTCAGATCTCACTGCAAAGGAGACTGCATTTTAGAAATTGATTTATATTTCTATAATATTATTCACAATTGCTTTAAGTATGTTAAGGAGCTCTGGTGGTGTAGTGGTTAAGGCATTTGGCTGCTAGTCAAAAGGTCCATGATTTGAACTCACCAGCCGATTTGTGGAAGATGGGCCAATCTGCTTCCATAAAGATTTACAGCCTTGGAACCCACTGGGGGTGGTTATGAGTTGGAATCTACTCCATGGCAGTGAGTTTAGTTTTGTTTTTAGGTATGTTTGCAACAGATGTAACGATATGTTACAAAACTATTAAGCTAGTCTTTCAATAGTATAGTTCTTGGGACTGAAATGTTAAAATCTAGCTATTAAGCAAAGCAACTCTTTTCAAAGAAAGTTGAATCCCTGTATATGACCCTGAGTTATCAGACACGTTTGTTTGCGTTTTCCAAAGCAGAACTAAGGGAAAGACAATCAGATACCAATACCAATGGAATTACAATAAAGAGACTGTTTCCTGTTCTGCACCCATGTCCCTGATTCTAACGCACATAGTCCCACATATCAGATTCAGTAACATCACTACCACTATGATGGGCTCAGCTAGAGTTCACCGGCCTGAAGACTTTCTGTCATCCGCCTCTTCCCTGGCATCTTTCTGAGCGCTTATACTTGACAGCATAGACTGAGAACAGGGGAAGGGCTGGTTTTGAAATGCCACAGTACTATTTTCTGGATCCCAAACATGTGCCCTTAAATTGAGTGGGATCAGAAGTAAAATGCTCTGAGCAGGAAGTAGAGTGTGGCTCCAAGTGTATCTGGAAAGTCTGTTACCTTTTGCCACACCCCCATCCTAGTTTTTCTTCTAGGAATTATAATTTTGGTGTAGCTCTTTTGATGTATGTCTTGCGAGTCTCAAATTGAAAACTGTTTTTGTGAAGGTGTTTAGGGTGATTAACCCTACCCAATAAGAATTTCCTCTATTCTGAATGCCTACAATTAAATGTCACAATTAATACAAA
>NW_006936520.1:0-2566 GCF_000298275.1 Orycteropus afer afer
CCTTTTAGTTGTGCTCATTGTTTCAGCTAATTTGAGATTAATTTACCATGACCTTCCTACAACAAAGTTGGCTGAAAAGCCACATTAAAATATCTGTAAAAAAAAAACAAAGCTCTGAGGTATTTTGACAAAGCAATATATTACTTTTAATATTTAGACACAACCTGGCTAATAAGAAAGAATGTTTTAATTGTCTACTACCTCCATTTGTTTTTCTTCTACACAGTTTTATTGGCTATTACTTAATCTAAAAAAGTTACAATCAACATTTTTGTGTTTAAGTAAATCAGTTGAGCACAGGTAGGTGTTGCTGTGGTGGGAACTTCCAGATTAAATCTTAATATTTGGAGACATTCATACTGAATAAAATATTTTTAAAAGCCCTTGTCACTGATTGAAGTTTAATTTTTTTTCATTGTTCTAATATTTCTAATACTTGAACAGTTTAATCTGTTTCTCTCACTAATGGCATTGCCACAGCTGACCACTTCCTCCTTCTTGATATATTTTATTTTCTCTCATTTCAACCCTCTTCTTCTCTGCTCTGAGAGTCCCTAGGTGCAACACATGCTTAAGTGCTACTAACTGAAATGTTGGTGGCTCAGCCACCCAAAAGTGCCCTTGAAATAAGGCCTGGTAATCTGCTTCTGAAAGTTTATAGCCTTGAAAACCCTTTGCAGTACAGTTCTGTTCTCCACACTCGGGGTCATCATGAATTGGACTTAATATCAGCTGACGACTCCTCTGCTCCACACAATTCTGAATGTGAAATGACTGGGATTACACTGCAGACTGTCTTTGAACTCTATCCTGTTTCTAGGTGATCTTAAGAAGAGTAGCAGTATTAAATATAATCTCTTTGCCGGTAATGCCCAAATGTATATTGCTAGTTTAGTTTCTCTCTTAAACTCCCTATTCATAAATTGAATTGTTTATTCAGTATTTCCATTTAGATGACTAGTATACATTTCAAGCATAACAATACTTGAAATGGCAATGCCATTAAAACAGAAGCTTTAATTACTACACAGTATCTCTTTCACCATCTCAGTAAAATAAATGTTTCCAGGTTCAAATCCTCAGAGTCACCATTTTTACAACCACTCTCCATATCCACTCCATCATCAAATCTGGTCATACCAAGTTCCAGAGTTAATCCCAACAAACCGTTTCTGTTAATCTGTATCACTTCCACTTCAGTCCAAGTCACCATCGTCTGATAGCTACAACACTGAAAACATTTCCTAACTGGGTTTCTAGCTTTCAGTCTTACCTCACTACAATCATTCTCCATTTAGCAAACAGGGTAATATTTCTAAAAATATTAAGTAAATCACATTAGATTGCTTAAATCCCTCTTTAGGCTTTTCATTACTCTCAAAATTAAATCTAAACTTCCTGTCATGACTCATTACCCCCTACAAGATAGCTACATGGTTCCCTGATACCATCTTATTCCATTTTTTCTCTTGAACACTATGGTCCAGTCACATTGACCTTGTTTCCATCCTTTTTGTTGTTGTCGTTATGTGCCGTGGAGTCAGACCTGACTCAGAGCGACCCCTCCTTGGGTTTCCGAGGCAGTATCACTACGGAAGAAGATTGCCCCATCTTCCTTCCGAGGAGTGGCTGGTGGGTTTGAACTGCCAGCCTACCATTCCTTGTTGTTGTTGTTGCTATGTGCCGTGGAGTCAAACCCGACTCATAGCGACCCCTCCCCTTGGGTTTCCGAGGCAGTATCACTACGGAAGTAGGATTGCCCAACCGTCCTTCCGAGGAGTGGCTGGTGGGTTTGAACCGCCAGCCGTCTGGTGAGCAGGCAAGTGTCTTAGCCACTATGCTACCAGAGCTCCCATTCCTTAGTATACCAGATTTATCTGTCCTAGTACAAACTTTACTCAACTTTTTCATGACTGGCACTTTCTGTTAATCCATTCTCAGTTCAAATGTTACTTCCTTAGTAATGCACATATAAACATACAAATAAAGTAGCTCTTTCCATCACTCTATTTTCCTGTTTTATTTTTTGCCATGGCACTTTTCACTATTCTAACTTATTTACTTAATTTTCTGTGTTCCCTTTATCTCCTGAACCCACCTCCCTTTGAATATAACCTCCTGAAATGCAAAGACTTTTGTTTTATTTTTTGCCATAACTTAGAACAGTGGACATAGAAGAGCATCTGCCAAGTAGTAGTTGCTCAATAAATATTTTCCAACGTATTACTGTGAAATTATTTTCTTTAAGCTCTAGTTGTAGCAGACATCCTTAAGGAGTATGGTGCTTTCTATTTAGGATATCATCTACTTTGCTTAAGCCTACTGTAGATTATAATTTCATATTCTTTAGATTTTCCATAATCTCTCTTTTAAATATTATATTTTAATTTATCCATAACCTGTTGAAATATTCCAATAACTGATATGTTTTAATTTGTTGTTTTTGTTGTTATGTGCCGTCAAGTCAGCCCTGACTCATAGCGACCCCTGCTTGGGTTTCCGAGGCAGTATCACTACGGAAGTAGGATATGTTTTAATATTGAAGCAATAAATCAGACTGTTTGCT
>NW_006936521.1:0-675 GCF_000298275.1 Orycteropus afer afer
GCAAAGGAGCAGAATTGAATCAATGGAAGACAGAATTAGTGAGAATGAAGGCAAATACCTCAATATTTCTTTGGAAAATGATCAGTCAGAAAAAAGATTGGAAAAAAAAAAAAAAAATGAAGAAAGCCTAAGGTTCATGTGGGATACCATCAGAAGGAACAACATATGTGTAATTGGAATTCCAGAACAGGAAGAGACAAATAAAACCCCAGAGAAAATTGTTGAAGATTTGTTGGAACATAATTTTCCTGATATGATGAAAGATGAGAATATATCCATTCAGAAAGCCCAATGAACCTCAAACAGGATAGAACCCAAAAGAAAATCACTGAGACACATCATCATCAAACTCACCAAAACCAAAGACAAAGAAAGAATCCTGAAAGTAGCACAGGGAAAATGAAAAGTTACTTAAAAGGGACAAACAATAAGACTAAGTTTAGATTTCTTGGCAGAAACCATGTAGGTGAGAAGACAATGGGATGGAATATATAAAATCCTGAAAGAGCAAAACTTCCAACCAAGAATTATGTACCCAGCAAAACTGTCCCTCAAATATGATGGTGAAATAAAGACATGTCCTGATAAGCTGAAATTAAGGGAATTTGTTAAAACCAGACCAACCTTACAAGAGATGTTAAAGGGAGTCTTCTGGACAGAAAACCAACAACAGCA
>NW_006936521.1:3075-3599 GCF_000298275.1 Orycteropus afer afer
ATGAATAATAAATGAATTGTGTGACATCACAACAGAACCAACAGAAATTAAAAGAATAATATCAGGATACCATGAAGAATTATACTCCAACAAATTTGAAAATCTAGAAGAAATGGACAGATTTCTAGAAACATACTACCTATCTAAACTAACAGAGACTGAGGTGGGAATTTAAACAGACCCATAACAAAAGAAGAAATCAAACAAGTCATAAAAAAAATTACCAACAACAAAAAAGCCCTGGCCCAGATGGTTTCACTAGTGAATTCTACTGATTGTTCAGAGAAGAACTGACAACAATCCTACTCAAACTATTCCAGAACATAGAAAATTCATTTTATGAAGCAAGTATAACTTTGATACCAAAATCAGGCAAAGATAGCACTAAAAAGAAAAACTACAGACCAATATCCCTCATGAATATAGATGCAAAAATCTTCAACAAAATCCCAGCCAATAGACTTCAACAACATATAAAATAATAATAATAATACATTATGACCAAGTGGGATTCATACCAGGTA
>NW_006936522.1:0-736 GCF_000298275.1 Orycteropus afer afer
GAAGATATAACCATAATAAATATCTATGGACTGAATGAAAGAGCCCCAAAATACATAAATCAGACTTTAAAAGAGTTGAAAAGATAGATAGATGATGCCACAGTCATAGTGGGAGACTTTAAGACAACAATTTCAGCGAAAGACAGAACAACTGGAAAGAAACTCAACAGAGATGCAGAAGAGCTAAAAAATACAATCTACCAATTTGACCTTATAGATATCTACAGAGCACTTCACCCAACAAAAGCACAATATACATTCTTTTCCAGTACACATGGAACATTGTCCATGATAGACCATATGTGAGGCCGTAAAGCAAGCCTTAATAAATTTAAAAACATTGAAATAGTGCAAAGCATCTTCTCAGATCACAATGCTATCAAATTACAAATCAACAATAGAAAGATCAATGGGAAAAGAGTAAACACATGGAAACTGAACAGCAACCTCCTTAAGAAAGACTGGGTAGGAGAAAAAATAAAAAATGAAATTAAAAAATTCCTCAAATCAAATGAGAATGAACACACAACATACAAAAATCTTTGGGACACAGCAAAAGCAGTGATCAGAGGCCAATTTATAGCAATAAATGCACACATCAAAAAGGAAGAAACAACCAAAATCAACACTTTAAACCAACGTCTCCAACAATTAGAAAAAGAACAGCAAGAGAAGCCTAGTCACCTAGAAGAAAGGAAATAATAGAGATTCAAGAAGAAATCAATGAAACTGAAAA
>NW_006936522.1:2776-3432 GCF_000298275.1 Orycteropus afer afer
TACATAAATGTAAGAACATACCATGCTCATGGATAGAAAGATTGAACACTGTGAAAATGTCAGTTCTACCCATAGCAATGTATACATTCAATGCAATCCCAATCCACATCCCATCAACATTATTTAAGGATCTGGAAAAACCATCAGTAACTTTATATGGAAAGGAAAGAGACTTCAGATAAGCAAAGCACTATTGAAGAAGAACAAAGTAGGAGGTCTCATACTGCTGGGTATACAGCCACAGTAGTCAAAACAGCCTGGTATTGGTACAATGACAGACACATAGACCAATGGAATAGAATTGAGAATGCAGAAATAGATCCATTGACCTATGGTCAACTGATCTTTGACAAAGGGCCGAAATCTGTTAAATGGGGAAAAGATTGTCTATTTAACAATCGTGCTGGCAAAATTGGATATCCATTCACAGAAAAATGAAACAAGATATGTACCTCACACCATGCACAAAAACTAACTCCAGATGAATCAAATACTTAAATGTGAAACCTAAAATTATAAAGTTCCTCAATGAAAAACTAGGGGCAAATTTAGGGGCCCTAATATATGGCAGCATAGTGCCTAAGGGACTTGACTGCAAACCAGAAGGCTGGCGGTTCACACCCACCAGCCACTTCTTGGAAGGAAGGTTGGGCAAT
>NW_006936523.1:0-1319 GCF_000298275.1 Orycteropus afer afer
TGCTAGTTGGGGTTTAGTCCACTTCTATATCCTTCCCTTCAAGGCTCAGTGGTCCAGGATTATCTTCTGTGTCTGTGTTAATTGGTTTCCCTTTTCTTTGTTGAAGAGGGTCTGTGCAGTCTTTCTGCCTAGTTGGTGATCTTACCAGAACTCGCATCTAATCTCTTTTAAGAGGGTGTCACAATCAGGTGGGATAAACTGATAAGTAAGGTTGTACTTTGGCTCTTGTGGACTTGTTTCAATTTTCTTCAGCTTTAACTTGAACTTGCAAATGAATAATTGATGGTTGTTCCTGCAGTCTCTCATTGGCTTTATTGTAATTGATGACACTGAACTTCTTCATCTTTATCAAGAGACGTAATTCCTATTTACTCGGTCCAGTGAGACCCAAGTGTATAGTCACCATTTATGTCATTGAGAAAAGATATTTCCCATGAATAGGTCATTGGTCTTAGAAAATTTTATCATGAGATCTACAAAGTTGTTTCTATCAACACCACCATATTGTCCAACTCTTGATCCTTCTCTTTGTTTCCAACTTTTCCTTTCCAATCACCAGTAATTATCAATGCATTTTTTTTTTTTTTATTGTGATTTGGGTGAAGGTTTACAGAACAAATTTACTTTCCATACAGTGGTTCACATATACTTTGTCTCATGACATTGACCACAATTTACCACAATGCTACCGCTCCCCTCCCACTTCCTCCCCTGTGTTCAGCCCTCCATGCACTCCTGCCCCCTGAGCTGTTTCCTTGTGCATAAGCAGCCCTTCTTTCTCCCATGATTGTTCTCTCCAAGGAGTGTATCTACTTGAGGTAAATGTTCAACTCATCTGCTTGTCTTTCGTTTGGCTGGAAACCACAGGTATGGGTTCAATTCCAGATCTGAAGGGCAGCTAGAGGCCAGAGTCTCAGTGGTTCCACCAGCTTCTATCGGACCAGCAAAACTGGTCCCCCCCCCTTTTTTTTTTCCTCCGAATGATTTTGAGTTTTGTTCCACATTGTTGTCCCTCTCTATCAAGGATCTCCTACATAGATCCCCTTTCAGGTGGATGGCAGTGGTAGCTGGGCACCATCTAGTTCTTCTGGTCTCATAGTCATATAGGCTGCAGATCAGATGGTGTACAATTCGCTAGGACTAATTGTTTCCATGAATTTCAGTTTTCTTCATTCTTCTTTGCTCTTGACGAGGAGAGACCCAACGTTGCATCTAGATGGCAGCTTGCTAGCTTTTAAGATCTCAGTTGCTACTCGCCAAAGTAGGAGGTGGAACAATATTTTGTATAGTATGTTATGCCAGTTGAGCTTGATGTCCCC
>NW_006936523.1:2204-2730 GCF_000298275.1 Orycteropus afer afer
TGCGAGGAACATGGTGTGCATTTTTCTGTTCTTGTCATGGCTCTCACTTCTTTAGGGTATATACCTAGTAACGGAATGGCTGGGTCAAATGGTATATCTAATTCCGACTTTTGAAGGAATCGCCATACTGCTTTCCACAACGGTTGTACCATTTTACAGTCCCAGAAGCAGTGTATGAGAGTCCCAATCTCTCTACATCCTTGCCAGCATTTGTTGTTTTCTGTGTTGATGAACTTTGCTACTTGTGCTAGAGCAAGATCGTATCTCATTGTTGTTTTGATTTGCATCTCTCTAATAGCTAATGATCATGAGCATTTCTTCACATGTTTGTTGGCCGCTTGAATTTCCTCCTTCATGAACTGTCTGTTCATGTCTTCTGCCCATTTTTTAATTGGATTGTTTGTCTTTTTGTTATTGAGATGTTGGAGCTTTCTATAAATTCTAGAGATAGTCTCTTGTCATATATGTTATTACCAAATATTTTTTTCCCAATCTGTAGGTTCTCCTTTGACTCTTTTGGAGAAGT
>NW_006936524.1:0-656 GCF_000298275.1 Orycteropus afer afer
ATCTTCCTTCCAAGGAGTGGCTGGTGGGTTTGAACTGCCAGCCTTCTGGTTAGCAGTCAAGTGTCTTAGGCACTATGCTACCAGAGATCCTTCTTTTCATCGAGCCCATCTCTACTGATTTTCCCCTACCCCACCCCTTCAGTATCAGAATTCCTCACTATTTCTCATTAACAGTCTTGAAAGGGAGAGGTGAAGTCCTCAGATTACAGTACCCATGCATGTTGGAAATTAGTTGTTGGTCCTCGTTTCAGATTAGTCAAAGGGTGAAAATTAATATTAATTGCTATTCCATTTAAGTATTCTCAGGATAATTAAAGTCTTTTCCATAAGAAAGGCAGAGAGAGTGCCAAAAACTTTTGTAAAAGACATGAAAAATCTTTCATATTATTATTAGATTGGTTTGTCTAGGTAATGAAGAGTAATTAAAAACTCAGCATTTATATAAAAAACAAAACAAACAAAAACAAGGTAATACCTTGAATTTTATTTAAAAAGCAAAGAACTGCAATCCCTGAGATTTCACATCAATCTTGTTATAAAGAAAATGTTTCATTTCCAATTATTGCTATAGAGAAAAACCACAAAATCAAATTAAGCCCAGTTTCGTTGTTGTATGTGTATTAGCTTAAAATAATTTTTCCTTCCTCAAAAATTTA
>NW_006936524.1:3316-3847 GCF_000298275.1 Orycteropus afer afer
TTCTCCTGTGAGATCTTGCTTACACTCTGTGATGCTTGTAGCCTTTGCATTTGACCTCTAGTTGCTATTGATGTGCAATAAGATTAGGGATTTATTATTATAGCTTTATATTTTAATATGTGCTAAAGCTAGTCTTTCCTTATTATTATTCTTTCTCATATTTTTCATTCCTAGTTTTATTTACTTATTTTCTTCTACAGTTCCAAAATACGTCCGTTGTTATTTCTTGAATCATTTTTATTTTCTTGATGACTTTAGATGTGTGTTTTCTCTCCATATGAGATAGCTTTAGGATGTGGGATTGACTCTTGTCAGGAGAAAAGTTTAAACTGGAGGCTGTGGTGGAAGCTTCCTCTGCTTGATAGGGAAGTAGAGATACTGCATTTGGAGATGTTTGTACTTCTGTAGATAATAGCACAAAGATATGGGTGTCTGGAGACCAGATGTGGACCCTATGAAGAGGAGATAGCATGAGGCTATCTTAAAGCGATCTCACTGAACAGGGCTGCTTGGAGGGGACATGTGACCATA
>NW_006936525.1:0-1227 GCF_000298275.1 Orycteropus afer afer
GATGGTTTGGAGTTGTGGTGTTGGCGAAGAATGCTGAAAGTACCATGGACTGCTTAAAGATCTAACAAATCTGTCCTGGAGAAAGTGCAGCCAGAATGCTCCTTGGAAGAGAGAATGGCCAAACTCCGTCTCACCTACTTTGGTCATGTTGTCAGAAGGGATCATTTCCTGGAGAAGGATGTCATGCTTGGTAAGGTGGAGGGTTGACGAAGGAGGGGAAGGCCCTCAATGAGATGGATTGACACAGGTGATGGGCTCAAATATAGCAGGGACCGTGGAGCTGGCATGGGACCAGGCAGTATTTTGTTCTGCTGTGCATAGGGTTGCTATGGGTCAGAGATGACTTGACGGCACCTAACAGCAACAACAACGATTTTGGAACATTTATAGTCAACAGAAAGTGGCATTTACCATCAGGCCTTTTCTCAGGGAAAAGATTAGAGTGCATTTTCTGTTCTCTCTGGTCTTTTCCGGAAGCACTCAATGCTCTCACACTCCACACTCCGGATTTGGCTAACCAGAAGGTCAACAGTTCAAACCCACCAGCCACTCCTCAGAAGGAAGGTTGGGCAATCTACTTCCATAGTGATACTGTCTTGGAAACCCAAGGAGGAGTAGCTATGAGTCGGGTTTGACTCAAGGGCACTGTGTTGCATTGCATTGTAGCAAGAGATGAATATATGGGGGAGGGGAGAAGAGGGAAGAAAGAAGAGAGATTTCAAGATATGCATACATCCTGAGTGATACTCAGTTCTTTAATGTAAATATTTCACTTTTTAAAAAATGAAATCTTACCTCATTTTATTCTTAAAATTTTACTTCAGTATCTGATTTAATTAAACTTTTTTCAGGTTCTTTCCACATGCAAACAATGAGGTTAACAAACTTGCCCATTTCCACAACAAGTAAACTTTCAGAGTTTTGATTTGGACTTTGAGCTTTGACTCCCTTGAGTCTGGTAATCAGACTTCTGAAACCGTGTGCTTATTAAGCTCTTTGCTACACTGTACACCACATTGTCCCTTTCCCTTCTTTTTTAAATGGATACTGAAGCTGCTCTATAATTAAGTTATAGAAATCATCAAGTTAGCATCCTAAGCATTTATGACAGAGGCCCTGGGTGGCATTTATGGTTAAGCACTTGACTAAACTGGTTGAAGGTTGGTGATTTGAACACAGCCAGACGCACCGCAGAAGACAGGCCAGGTGATCTGCTTCCAAAGGGTC
>NW_006936526.1:0-660 GCF_000298275.1 Orycteropus afer afer
GTAGGGAAATCAAGACAACTACAAGATAGAATGGACTATTCTAAACTTGGGAAGAAAAACATAAATCACAGGGTAACCTCAAAGAAAAATGATAAACATTCACATCAAAAGAGAGGACCAGCATAAATATTCAGCAAATACTAAAACAATAAAAATGAAGGAAGTGATAACATGATGCATAAACAAAACGAGCTCAGCATAGAAAATTATATGGAACAAAGACATCAACACCACGAAAAAAATACATAACAAAAATGACAGCAACAAATTCATATTAGCTGACAATTACATATCTGGCAAGGGACTTTTCTCTAGGATTTATAGCAAAAGAGTAGATGACCAAACTATGGTACATACACATAACAGAATGCTATGCAGCAATAAAGAATAATGTAGAGTCTGCAAAACACTGCATAATATGGATGAACTTGGAGGACATTATGGTGAGTGACATAAGTCAACCACAGAAGAACAAATATAGTATTAGTTTGTTGTTGTGGAGGATCAAGGAAAGGTTTATATATGAAGGGAAACTTTCTTTGTTGGTTGCCAGGGGTGAGAGGGGAGGGGAGGGAACACTGCAAAAGAAAAAAAAAAGAATGCATTGACCCATGTCACTTTAATTTTGTGTATTTCACTGTACATAAATTATATTTCAAT
>NW_006936526.1:2155-2675 GCF_000298275.1 Orycteropus afer afer
GGACTTATCTCTAGAATTTATAGAAAACTCCAACACCTCAATAACAAAAAAAGAGATAATCCAATTAAAAAATGGGCAGAAGACATGACTAGACACTTCACCAAGGAGGATATCCAGGCGACCAACAAACATATGAAGAAATACTCACGGTCATTAGCAGTAGAAAAATGCAAATCAAAACAACAATGAGATAACCATCTTGTCCCAGCACTAGTAGCAAAGTTCAACAAGACAAAGAATAACAAATGCTGGCAAGAATGTGGAGAGATTGGGACTCTCATACATTGCTGGTGGGACTTTAAAAATGGTACAACCACTGTGGAAAGCAGTATGACAATTCCTCAAAAATTTGGAATTAGAAATACCGTTTGACTCAGCCATTCCATTACTAGGTATATATCCTAAAGATGTGAGAGCCGTGACAAGAGTAGGCATATGCACACCCATGTTCATCACAGCACTATTTACAATAGCCAAAAGATGGAAACAACCTAGGTGTCCATCAACTGAGGAATGGATA
>NW_006936527.1:0-968 GCF_000298275.1 Orycteropus afer afer
AAAAAGAAAGAAAGAAAGAAAGAAAGAAAAACCTTGGGTGAATCAGTCCAACATACAATCACAAATTTAACATAAATACAAGAAAGTCACAATGTCTCAGAGACAACAAACCATCACAGTCCTGACAAAGAAGCAAGATAAAGCCGTAGAAACAAGGGAGCAGGATACAGACCCAGAACACATACCAGAGGAAAAACAGCATTGGAATTCTCTGATAAGGAATTTAAAATAATTATATTTATGAAACTTCAAAGGAATGAGAGATAGAGCAAGGAAATCACTGACAAAATTAAGGAAAACAGACAAAACCCTAGAACAATTTCAGAAGAAGAAAATGACAAAATAAATGAAAAATAAGGAATGATACAAAATCTACAGACAGAAATCCAAAAGATTAATACTAAATTTCAGAATTAGATAACACTTTGAAAGGGCAAAGGAGTAGAATCAAATCAATGGAAGACAGCATTAATGAGATTGAAGACAAATACCTGAATACTTCTTTGGAAAGGGATTAATCAGAAAAACAAAAAAAGATCAAAACAAAGTGAAGAAAGCCTAAGATTCATGTGGGATACCATCAAAAGGAATAACCTATGTGTAATCAGAAGTCCATGACAGGAGGAGAAAAAGAAACCCACTCAAAAATTGTCCAAGATTTGTTGGAAGGGAACGTCCATGATACAATGAAAGATGAGAATATATCCATTCAGGAATTCCAACAAAGCTCAAACAGGATAGAGCAGAAAGAAAAGTATCAAAGCATATCATCATCAAACTCAACAAAACCAAAGACAAAGAAAGAATCCTGAAAGCAGCATGGGAAAAATGAAAAGTTTCCTACAAAGGGCAACCAATAAGACTAAGCTCTGATTTCTCAGCAGAAACCACGCAGGCAAGAAGATAATGGAATCATATATATAAAACCATGAAAGAGAAAAACTTCCAACCAAGAATACATGTATATT
>NW_006936527.1:3295-4169 GCF_000298275.1 Orycteropus afer afer
ATTGGCCTCTGTCGTCTATATCTTATGTGCACAATTCGGTGTCCTCCCTTTCCCCAATGTTATAATGGTGGTCATAGACTCCTTCCATACCATTCCTTCCTTTACCCACCTCAGCGTGTGGCCCCCAACTAGCCCAAAGTTATTCCTTCCCCTTCCCTCCCCACCCCTGTAACCTACAAAGTGAGTTCCCTTCCTCAAGCAAACCATTCCTTGTTTTTTTATGGCAATGGGCTCATACAATATTTGTCCTTATGTGACTGACTTATTTCACTCAGCATAATGTCCTCCAAGTTCATCCATGGTATGTGGTGTTTTGTAGACTCTCCATTATTCTTTAGGGCTGCATAGCATTCCATTGTGTGTATGTACCATAGTTTGGTCATACACTCTTCCATTGATGGGCACATAGGTTGTTTCCATTCTTCTGCCATTGTAAACAGTGCTGTGGTGAACATGGGTGTGTATATATCTGTTCCTGTCCTGGCTGTCACCTCTCTAGGATATATATACCTAGTAATGGGATTGCTGGGTCAAACGATATTTCCAATTGCAGCTTTCTCGGGAATCACCATACTGCTTTCCACAGTGGTTGTAATCACTTCACAGTCCTACCAGCAGTGTATGAAAGTCCCAATCTCTCCACATCTCCACAAGTATTTGTTATTTTCTGTCTCGTTGAACCTTGTCATCAGTGCTGGTATGAGATGGTATCTCACTGTTGTTTTAATTTGCATCTCTATGATGGCCAATGATTGTGAGCATCTCTTCATGAGTTTGCTGGCCACCTGAATATCCTCTTTGGTGAAGTGTCTATTCATGTCTTCTTCCCATTTTTCAATTGGATTATTAATTCCTTTGGTGTTGAGGCATTAGA
>NW_006936528.1:0-622 GCF_000298275.1 Orycteropus afer afer
CTTCCCTACCATCTAGAAGTTCTGTAATGACACAGTTTTTTTCCCCTCTTTTTGGTTTGTAGTTGTACTCATTTGTCAATTGATGTCTCTGGTTCCCTGTTTACAATCTTGTAGGCTTATTTACTTTGGATACTTCTACACCTGGATTGGTTTCTGGGGTTATATCATCACGTGTGTTAATGGTCAGTTGTTGTTGGCTGTTGTTGCTTCTCTGTCCAAAGGGCTCCATTTAATAGCTCTTGTAAGGTTGGTCTGGTTTAAACAAATTCCCTTAATTTCTGCTTATCTGGAAATGTCCTAATTTCACCATCATATTTGAGGGCCAGTTTTGCTGGGCACATAATTCTTGGTTGGAAATTTTTCTCTTTCAGGGTTTTATATATACCATCCCATTGTCTTCTTGCCTGCATGGTTTTTGTGGAGTAATCCGAGCTTAGTCTTATTGGTTGCCACTTTTAGGTAACTTTTTGTTTTTCCCATGCTGCTTTCAGGATTCTTTCTTTGTCTTTGGTTTTGGTAAGTTTGATGATGATATGTCTGGGTGATTTTCGTTTGGGGTCTATCCTGTTTGGGGTTTGTTGGACTTCCTGAATGGATATGTTCTCATCTTTCATCATACCAG
>NW_006936528.1:2397-3436 GCF_000298275.1 Orycteropus afer afer
CATCTCTGCCATCTCTGTACTCACTGTTTTCATTCAGGTTTTTCCACTAGTTGGTGCCTAATCCACTTCTGCATAGTTCCTTTCAGAGCTCAGGGTTCCAGAATTATCTTCTGTATCTCTGTCAATTGGATTTTCTTCTCTTTGTTGAAGACGGTCTGTGTCGCATGTCTGCCTATTCCTCCATCTTACCAGAAGTTCTAAAACTTTACTTTTAAACACAGCTTCTAGTCTAACCTTGGAGTTTCTGTTTCTTGAAACTGATTGTTTTTGTTGTTAGGTGCCATCGAATCAGCTCCTATTCATAACAACCCTGTGTACAATAGAACAAAGCACTGCCAAGTCCTGCATCATCCTCACAATCCTTGTTATGATTGAGCCTGTTGTTGTAGCCACTGTGCCAATCCATCTTGTTGAGGGTCTTCCCGTTTTTTTGCTGACCCTCTATTTTACCAAGCATGATATCTTTCTCAAGGGAATGGTCCCTTCTGGCAACATGACCAAAGTAGGTGGCAACATGACCAAAGTAGGTGAGATAAAGTCTGGCCATTCTTATTTCCAAGGAACATTCTGGCTGCACTTCCTCCAACACAGATTTGTTCATTCTTCTGGAAATCCAGGGTATTTTCAGTATTCTTTGCCAACACCACAATTCAAATGTATCAATTCTTCAGTTTTCTTTATTCATTGTCCAGCTTTCACATGCATATTAGGCGATTAAAAATACCATGGCTTGGGTTAGGCACACATTAGTCTTCAAAGAGACATCTTTGCTTTTTAACACTTTAAAAGAT
The DNA here is from genome assembly GCF_000298275.1 of Orycteropus afer afer. Lineage (NCBI taxonomy): Eukaryota > Metazoa > Chordata > Mammalia > Tubulidentata > Orycteropodidae > Orycteropus > Orycteropus afer. The sequence goes on from NW_006936528.1 coordinate 3,189, forward strand.
CTTTTGCAGCAGAGATTCCCAATGCACTACAACATCTGATTTCTTGATTGCTGTTCCCTTGCGTTTTGATTGTGGATCCAAGGCAAACAAAATCCCTGACAACTTCAATCTTTTCTCCATTTATCATAATATTGCTTATTGGTCCAGTTGTGAGGAATTTTGTTTCATGTTGAGTTGTAATCCATACTGAAGACTGTAATGTTTGATCTTCATCAGTGAGTGCTTCAAGTACTCTTCACTTTCAGCAA
>NW_006936529.1:0-769 GCF_000298275.1 Orycteropus afer afer
TGTTTGTTGAAACATCTAAGTGGGTATTCTGTCAATTCCTGGAGCCTTGTTCTTTGCCAATTCTTTCAGTGCATCTTCGACTTCTTCCTTTAATACCATTGGTTCTTGAACATATGCCACCTCCTGAAATCAATGAAGATTGACCAGTTCTTTTTGGTACAGTGACTCTGTGTATTCCTTCCATCTTCTTTTAATACTTCCTGCATCACTCAATATTTTGCACATAGAATCTTTCAATATTGCAACTCAAGGCTTAAATTTTTTCCTCAGTTCTTTTAGCTTGAGAAATGTTGAGCATGTTCTTACCTTTTGGTTTTCTAACTCCAGGTGTTTGCACATTTCGTTACAGTAATAGGCTTTGTCTGCTTGAGCTGTTCTTTGAAATCATCTGTTCAGCTCTTTTATCTTGTCATTTCCTTGATTTGCTTTAGCTACTCTTCACCCAATGGCAAATTTCAGAGTCTCTTCTGACAACCATTTTGGTCTTTTCTTTCTTTCTCGTATTTTTAATTACCTCTTCCTTTTTTCATGTATGATGCTCTTAATGTCATCCCACAATTCTTCTGGTTTTTGGACATTGGTGTTCAATGCATCAAATCTATTGTTTAGATGGTCTCTAAATTTAGGAGGGATATCTGGTGGCATAGTGCCTAAGGCACTTGACTGCAAACCAGAAGGCTGGTAGGTTTGAACTACCAGAAAGAAGGTTGGGCCATCTACTTCTGTAATGATAATGCCTCAGAAATCCAAGGAGGGGTCGTTATGAGTC
>NW_006936529.1:1610-2648 GCF_000298275.1 Orycteropus afer afer
ATATTAATCTTTATTAATTCCATTTCATTTTTGACAACTTCCAATTTTCCTACATTCATACTTTGTACATTACATGTTTCATTATTAATGGATGTTTGCAGCTGTTTCTCCTCAATTTGAGTTGTGCCACATCAGCATATGGAGGTCCTGAAAGACTTACGTTATCCATATCATTAAGGTTGGTTCTACTCTGATGAGGCATCTTTTTCCCAGTCCTCTTTTGTGTGCCTTCCAACCCAAGGGGCTCATCTTCCTACACTGTGTCAAACAATGTTTCCAAGATATTCATAAAGTTGTCCAGTAATGTATCAGACAGTGTTTCTCTGCTATTCGTGAGGTTTTCCCTGGCCAATTTTTTTGAGAAGTGTATAGCCTCTTCCTTCTTCCTAGTCTGCCTCAGACTGTAAGCTGCATTGAAACCTGTGCACCATGTGCAACCCTGCTGTCATTTGAAACAATGGTGGCACAGCCTCAATCCTCACAGCAATGTGCAAGCCCCACAGGATGACAAACTGAGAGACAAGTTTATCTCCATTAGCTGTTGGAAAACTCTCCACCCTCCCCTTACCTAATTCCTACCTGGATCCTGCCACTTTGTGGTCCCTGGCCTATCCCTCCCTTTTCTGGCTCTGGGGGCTGGCCTGCCTCCCATCCCTTACCTGGATCCTGCCACTCTTGTGGTCCTTGGTTGCTCCCTCCCTTTCCTGGCTCTAGAGTTTATGATGAGTTGTGTCATTGGGAATTTTTCTGTCTATTCAGGTTAATCCTGTGATATTCTTGTCCCGGTCAGCTAGACCTTTTCATTCATTGGTCCTTTGCTATTGGAAGCCTCAGACTATTTTTTTTAGTCTGCCCATGGCATCATTTGTCACAATTTTTTTCCTCCTTGGGATCTTGTCATTTCCCTGAAGAAGCTCCTTGGAATCCCTCCTCTCCTCTCCCTAGGGAAATCTTCCTAGTTAGTTGTGGCTATTCCTACTCTCCCTCTACTTCCAGGGAGGTCATTTTCATCCACACACCAAATAATCTATTTCACTG
>NW_006936530.1:0-1264 GCF_000298275.1 Orycteropus afer afer
TCATTTTTGTGTATGGTGTGAGGTACAAATCTTGTTTCATTTTTCTGCAAATGGATCTCCAGTTTTTCTAGCACTATTTATTAAACTAACATTCTCTTTCCCATTTAATGGATTTAGGCCCTTTGCCAAAGATCAGCTGACCATAGGTCAATGGATCTATTTCTGGGTTCTCAATTCTATTCCATTGTTCTATGTATCTGTTATTAAACCAATACCAGGCAGTTCTGACTACTGTGGCTGTATAGTAGGTTTTGAGATCTGGCAGTGTGGGACCTCCTACTTGGTTCTTCTTCTTCAATAGTGCTTTGCTTATCTCAGGTCTCTTTCCTTTCCATATAAAGTTAGTGATTGGTTTTTACATATCCCTAAAGAATGATGATGGAATCTGGATTGGGATTACATTGAATGTATAGATTGCTTTAGGTAGAACTGACATTTTCCCATTGTTCAATCTTCCTATCCATGATCATGGGATGTTCTTCCATTTATGTCAATCTCTTATGGTTTCTTGAAGTGCTTTTTCATACTTTTCTTTGCACAGGTCTTTCATGTCCCTGGTAAGATTTATTCCCAAGTATTTTATGTTTTTGGTAGCTACTGTAAATGGTATTGAATTCCGTATTCCTTCTTCAGCAATCTCTTTGCTGGTGTAGAGGAATCCAACTGATTTTTGGATGTTGATCTTATGTCCTGCCATGATGCTAAATCTCTCAACTAGTTCCAGTAGATTTTTGACCAAGTCTCTTGGGTATTCTAGGTATAGGATCATATCATCAGCAAATAGGGATCGTTTGACTTCTTCCTTACTAATTTGGATGCCTTTGATTTCTCTTTCTTGCCTTATGGCCCTGTCTAGGACTTCCAGTACAATGTTGAATACAAGTGGTGATAGCAGGCATCCTTGTCTGGTTCCTGCTCTCAAGAGGAATGGTTTCATTCTTTCTCCATTGAGAATAATGTTGGCTGTTGGTTTTGCATAGATGCCCTTTGTTATGTTGAAGAACGTCCCTTCTATTCCTATTTTGCTGAGAGTTTTGGTGAGGAATGGGTGTTGGATTTCATCAAATGCCGTTTCTGCATGAATTGATATTATCAGGTGGTTCTTCTCCTTTGTTTTATTTATGTGGTGGATGACATTGATTGTTTTTCTAATGTTGAACCATCCTTGCATAGCTGATATGAACCCCACTTGGTCATAATGAATGATTTTCTTGATACGTTGTTGGAGACTATTGGCTAGGATTTTGTTGAAGATTTTTGCATC
>NW_006936530.1:2159-2765 GCF_000298275.1 Orycteropus afer afer
TTACTCTTTTTCTGTTGATCTTCCTATTGTTGATTTCTAATTTGATAGCATTATGATCTGAAAAGATGCTTTGCAGTATTTCAATGTTTTAAAATGTATTCAGGCTTGCTTTGTGGCCTAACATATGCTCTATCATGGAAAATGTTCCATGTGCACTGGAGAAGAATGTATGTTGTGCTGTTGTTGGGGAAAGTACTCTGTAGATGTCTATAAGGCCAAGTTGGTGGATTGTATTGTTTAACTCTTTTGCATCTTTGTTGAGTTTTTTTTCCTGTTGTTCTATCTTTCAAAGAAAGTAGTGTATTAAAATTCCCACTATGACGATGGAGTCATCTATTTGGCTTTTCAACTCTTTTAAAGTGTGATTTATGTATTTTGAGGCTCTTTCATTGAGTGCATAGATATTTATTATGCTTATATCTTCATGTTCAATTGATCTTTTAATCATTATATAATGTCCTTCCTTGTCTAGTATGGTGGTTTTTGTCTTAAAGTCAATTTGATCAGAAAGTAATATTGCCACTCCTGCTCTCTTACAGTTGCCATTTCCTTGATATATCTTTTTCCAACCTTTGATTTTTAGTCTATTTTTGTCTTTATCTCTAA
>NW_006936531.1:0-679 GCF_000298275.1 Orycteropus afer afer
CTCAGTGGCAACTAACAACAATCTCATTTCTAATATCATTCTCTGAGGACAGATAACCCAAACTGCAGTCTAATTCTGAATGTCAACATTAGGCAGACTCCTTTGGTTCTAAGCAATCTTTATGGTTACTTCCACAAGAAGTGCTTATCAAATACCAGTCCTATGAAAGACCCTACTGTGCTATAAGCCAAAGGAGAACACAGAGAAGGAGACATCATCTATGCCTTCAAAGAGTTTCATGGTCCAGTGGACAATTGAAGAAATGTGCTGAATGAAAACTAAAAATTAATACATATTTTTGAAAAGTTTAAAAGACATCTATTTAAGTAACACTAAACAAAAAAACAAACTCACTGCCTTCGAATTGGATCCGACTCATAGCAACGCCTCCTTGGGTTTCTGAGGCAGTAACACTACGGAAGTAGATTGCCCAACCTTCCTTCTGAGGAGTGGTGGGTGGGTTTGAATCACCAGTCTTCTGGTTAGCACTCAAATGCCTTAGGCACTATGTCACCAGAACTACTTTTAAGTGACACAGAAATGGAATAAAAGTACTAAGGGGGCATAAGGGAAGCCAAACAACGTGATAGGAGAAAACAAGTGCTTGAATCAGATGGGAATGAGTTGACAGCCAGCTCTGCCATTTATTTGCTATATGATCTTGAGATTAATTAACCAT
>NW_006936531.1:2129-2705 GCF_000298275.1 Orycteropus afer afer
GGGTCGCTAGGAGTCAGGTCCGACTCCACAGCATATAACAACAACAACAACATCAGAGCACTACGGAGCCCAGATAGCACAACAGTGAAGCACTCAGCTGCTAACCACAAGGTTGGCAGTTTGAACCTACCCAGCAGCTCTGCAAGAAAAAGACCTGGCAATCTGCTCCCATAAAAATTACAGCCTAGAAAACCCTATAGGGCAGTTCTACTCTACCACATGGTGTCACTGGGGTTGAAGATCAACTTGAAAGCACCCCACAACATCAAACTATATAATGTATCATCCTTCTTGGTTCTCCGTGTTAGTACTTGGATTAATAAACTTCATTTTCAAGAGCAGTAGGGAGCAAAGTTTATACTCAGCCTACCTGAGATTTAATTCCAAGTCAATGCCTAATTAGTGAATTCCAGACACATAAGATCTTAATGCATGTAATATATGATATCCATCTTCTCCTGTAATCCAGTCAACAGATATGCTGTCATTTGTTCCAAACTTATTACTTTGCCCTTTTCACCTGCAGTAAAACTTCAACATTGAAAGCTTTGGGAAAAAGTAAGTGTCCATTTGAGT
>NW_006936532.1:0-558 GCF_000298275.1 Orycteropus afer afer
AAAAAGAGGGAATAAGTGGTGTTGTTATAGAACTTTCATGTAGAAAAGAAGTCAAGGTGATATCAAGAAATAAAAGACTGCTTTATGCTCGGTAAAATAAATGTAAATTTCAAGGTAACCACAAAGAAAGTTAACAAACCTACTCATCAAAATAAAAAAGAAAAACATAAAGACCATTCAACACAAAATCAATGGCAATGAAAGAAATAAAAAGAAAATCCACAAACAAAAACCACTCAGCAGAGAAAGTTAAGCAGAACAAAGAAACTATTAACACTGCAAAAAGAAGCATAGCAAAATGACAGCAGTAAACTCTTACCTATTGATAATCACACTGAACATAAATGGATTAACTCTATAGAGAGTGGCAGAATGGATTTAAAAAAGAAATGAACCATCAATATACTGTCTACAAGAGATACACTTCAGAGAGAAAGACAAGAGTAAACTAAAACTCTAAGGATGGGAAAAATAATTACTTAAAAAAAGGCAGGAGTGGCAATATTAATCTCTAATAAAATAGACTTTAAGACAAAAATCTACCATTAAAAAAAAAAA
>NW_006936532.1:2223-2744 GCF_000298275.1 Orycteropus afer afer
CTTAATTATGTTGAGGATTCTCCCTTTGATTCTTATTTTGTTGAGAGTTACTCCACCACCTCTACCACCTAATACTTGAGTTTCATGACTTATATGTGAATGGTTTTTATAAAAACCCAGATGGGAGGCACATTACTCAGCCAAACAGATTCTGTCTTGGAGGACATGGTCACTTGATCAGTAAGGATGAGAGAAGAAGCTGAATTTCTCTTCCTTACTCAAAATGTCTGAGTTTTGGGTGGAGCCAAAGAGCATCCAAAGGGAAAGGCAGTCTGTTTTCCCTCCTACCTGAAATACAGGAGTAAAATCATTCCAAAAAGGAGTTAAGCACCTATTAGGAGTTGTTTGTAGGTGGAAGTGTTTATTTTTTCAGGCTAGAAGCAAGCAATGCATCCTCAAAGGAACAAGATCAAAAGTATAGGCAGTCCCCAAGTTACGAACATTAGACTTATGGATGACTTCTACTTGCTCTTTAATTTTATGTGAATCTGCTCTCACTTTAAAACAATTGAACCAACCCC
>NW_006936533.1:0-577 GCF_000298275.1 Orycteropus afer afer
AAATCAGCTGCAAAGGACCTCTTTCAAGTGCTGAAGAGCAAAGATGTCTCCTTGAGGACTAAGGTGCTCCTGACACAAGCCATGGTATTTTCAGTAGTCTTATATGCTTGTGAGAGCTGGACAATGAATAAGGAAGACCGAAGAAGAGTTGATGCTTTTGATCTGTGGTGTTGGTGAAGAATGCTAAAAGTACCATGGACTGCTAAAAGAACTAATGGTCTGTCCTGTAGGAAGTGCAGCCAGAATGCTCCTTTGAGGTAAGAATGGCCAGACTTCATCTCACCTACTTTGGTCATGTTGTCAGAAGGAACCATTGCCTGGAGAAGGATGTCATGCTTGGTAAGGTGGAGGGTGGACGAAAGACGGGAAGGCCCTCAACGAGGTGGATTGACACGGTGGCAGCAGTGATGGGCTCAAGTGTAGCAGGAATTGTGGAGCTGGTGCAGGATCAGGAGGTGTTTTGTTCTGCTGTGCACAGAGTCGCTATGTGTCGGAAATGACTCGATGGCATTTAACAACAACAACAAAAGGTTACAATGAAAAACCCCAGGAATTTCAAAACTACTGAAATGACCAA
>NW_006936533.1:2942-3963 GCF_000298275.1 Orycteropus afer afer
TTCCCCAACCTTCCTTCTGAGGAGTGGCTGGTGGGTTTGAACCACTAGCCTTCTGGTTAGCAGTCAAATGCCTTAGGCACTACACTACCAGAGCTCCTAATCTGCCAATACTAAGCAAGATATTAAATACATTCTAACCCTCTGGCCTGGTTATTTTGTTGTTAGGTGCCACTGAGTCATTTCTGATGCATAGAGACCGTATGTACAACAGAATGGAACACTGACCCGTCCTGCACCGTCCTCACAATCATAGCTTTGTATTAGGCCATTGCAGCCACTGTGTCACTCCATCTGGTTGAAGGTCTTCCTCTTTTTCTCTCACCCTTTACTTTACCAAACACAATGTTCTTCTCCAGGAACTGGTCCCTCCTGATAACATGTCCAAAGAATGGGAGACAAAGTCACACCATCCTCACTTCCAAGAAGCATTCATTCTGCCTATACTTCTTCCAAGGCAAATATGTTCGTTCTTCTGGCAGTCCATGGTATATTGAATATATCTCTAGCACCATAATTCAAAGGCATCAATTCTTCTTCAGTCTTCCTTGTTCATTGTCCAGCTTTCACAGGCATATGAGGCAATTGAAAATACCAGGGCCTGAGTCAGGTGCACCTTAGTCCTCAAAGTGACTCTAAATTGTACTAAGGAAATGATAAGAGGTGTACAAATGTTTTCCTGCAGCATTACATGTCACTGTAAAGAACTGGAAAAAATCTGAATGTCCAGGAATAGAGGGATGGCTTAGTGACTGACATCACAGGGGTATTAAATATATGTATATATGTGTGTGTGTGAATTAACATATGTTTATGATATGTGTGTATGTATGTGTGTGCACAGACATTTCCTACTTCTACTAGGGGGTAGTCAGCCCCAGGGTTACAGGTGAAGAGAGACAGCTAAGGGATGCCCAAAGTAGCAGGCGGGAAGAGCAGGAGAAAGGGGATTAAAAACCAGGAAGCCAGAGAGAAGAGCAATGAGCCAAAGGGATTAGGTGAGGAGAGGAAACTCAGGCCCACC
>NW_006936534.1:0-501 GCF_000298275.1 Orycteropus afer afer
TGCCATATTGGTCACTCACATTTGGTACACTGCCCTTCTCTTCACCCAAATCAATATTTATCTCTATCTATTGAACAGCCTTCCCTCCCCTCCCTTCCCACCCCTGATAACCAATGAAGAAAATTTCCTTCAATAGATAAACCTTTCCTTAACTTTTATAATAACGGACTAATACAGTACTTGTCCTTTTGTGATTGACTTATTTCACTCAGCATAATGTCCTCCAAGTTCATCCACTTTATGTGGTGTTTTGCAGATTCTACATTATTCTTTAGTGTTGCATACTATTCTGTTGTGTGTATGTACCATAGTTTGGTTATCCATTCCTCAGTTGATGGACATCTAGGTTGTTTTCTTCTTTTGGCTATTGTAAATAGTGCTGTGATGAACATGGGTGTGCATATATCTGTTCTTATCATGGTTCTCAGTTCTTTAGGGTATATACCTAGTAATGGAATGGCTGGGTCAAATGGTATTTCTAATTCCTACTTTTGAAGGAAT
>NW_006936534.1:2754-3787 GCF_000298275.1 Orycteropus afer afer
TGGTAAGATTTATTCCCAAGTATTTTATTTTTTTGGTAGCTATTGAAAATGGTATTTATTTCCTTATTTCTTTTTCAGCAATCTCTTTGCTTGTGTAGAGGAATCCAACTGATTTTTGGATGCTGATCTTATATCCTGCCATGATGCTAAATCTCTCAATTTGTTCCAGTAGGTTTTTGCCTGAGTCTCTTGTGTTTTCTAGGTATAGGATCATATCATCAGCAAATAGGGATAGTTTGACTTCTTCCCTACAAATTTGGATGCCTTTCCACCCCTTTATTTTCAATTTGTTTTTATCTTTGTGTCTAAGGTGGGTCTCTTGTAGGCAGCATATTGATGGGTCTTCTTTTTTTATTCAATCTGTCACTCTCTTTCTCTGACTGGTGCATTTAGTCCATTCACATTGGGTGTAATTAGTGATAGACATGAATTTATTGCTGTCATTCTGTTGTGTTTTTTGTTGTGTTGTTGGTGATGTCCTTGTGTCAAATATCTTTCTGTGCTGAGCTCATTTTGCCACCAAGTGTTTTGTTCTTCATTGTTGGTTTTGTGTGTACTAAGCCCAAGTGTTTTTCTTCTTTCTGAGTTTGCTTAGAAGGATCGTTAATTTTCTTTGTGTTTACCCTAAAGTAAATTCTTATCTCCCTACATTTGGAACAGTCTGTTCTATAAAGACACTGTCCTGTCTTCCTGTCCATTTTGTTGTTTTCTAATTAAAATTTTAATTCTATTTTCTTTGCTGCTGGTGTTGCCTGCAGATTTACTCCCTTATCATTCTGTTTACATTATTTTATGAGTTTATTTTGAGCATCTATTTCTGGTATGGTTTCGAAATGGTAGTGTCAAATGTCTTGATTTTAATTCACTGTTTCTATTTTTGGTTCTCTATTAGATGGACTCCTTTTAGCATTCCTTGTAGAATTGATGTGGTTTTCACAAATTTCCTTAATTTCTCTTTGTCTGAGAATATCTTAATTTCACCTTCATATTTGAGGTACAAGTTGGCTGGATATATAATTCTTGCTTTAAAATT
>NW_006936535.1:0-2585 GCF_000298275.1 Orycteropus afer afer
AAGAGTGCAAAAAGAAAACAAGACATGTTAGTCACGAAGAAAAAAATAAGGGGAAAAGAAAAGAAAACAACCTTAAATTGTAGGGGGTGGGCAGAGTTTCAACCAGGAACAGGGAATAGAAGAAATGCTGAAAACTAGGCCCTTGTAGGGGAAGATTTAGAATAATAGTAAAAAAGACAATAAGTATTAATAATATTATTTGTTTTGAAACAGACAAATACAAGCAAAGTAATCACAGGGAAAAAGAAAGCAAAAAAGAAAAAAAATGAAAAAAATCGGTGGATGACTGGTAGGGCACACAGGCTCCCATCTGAGCCCACCGACTGTGATGGAGTTCCTGTGGGCCCAGAAGGTAGTTGGGAGTGGGGATGGCCAAACCTCCGTTCACCAAGTAGGTATAGGGTGTAGTACCAAGAAGAATGTGGTGCCTTTCAGTGTTGCAGGCCCCGAGTGTCCCTGGGGTTGCTGGAAAGCAGAAATCTGCCAGAGTGCTGCCTCTTTAAATATCCAAAATAGTCAAGCCGCTTTTTAAACCATCAAAATGGCGGTGTCCTCCAGCCCGGCAAAAGTCCACAGCTCAGCCCACTTTTCTCTTCACCTTCTCCATTTGTTCCCCAGCCACCGTGCACAGTCCGTGCAGTCCCCCTGGTTAGCAGGGTGATTTTTAGGTTAATTCTTAAGTCCTACCACCACAAGAATCTGCAGGAGCACTGTCTCTTTAAATATCCCAAACAGTCAAGCCACTTTTTAATGCTACAAAATGGCGGCGTTCTCCAGACTGGCAAAAGACCACAACTCAGCCCACCCTTGTCTTCACTTTCTCCGTTTGTTCCCCAGCCACCGTTCACAGTCCGTGCAGTCCCTGGTTAGCAGGGTGATTTTTAGGTTAATTCTTAGGTCCTACCACCAGTCGGGTATCTCCGAGCCGCCTGTACTGTCAGGGTCACTCAGTTCGCTGTCAGACCGCAGTTCCGTTTGTCTCCTTTTTTTGGTATTTTCACACAAATTCTTCTGCTAGTTGGGGTTTAGTCCAATTCTGTATCCTTCCCTTCAAGGCTCAGGGGTCCAAGATTATCTTCTGTGTCTGTGTTAATTGGTTTCCCTTTTCTTTGTTGAAGAGGGTCCATGTAATCCTTCTGCCTAGTCTGCCATCTTGCCAGAACCCCCGGTTTTTCCATATCCTTAAAGAATGTTGATGGGATCTGGATTGGGATTGCATAGAATGTATAGATTACTTTGGGTAGAATTGCCATTTTTGCAATGCTCAATCTTCCCATCCATGAGCATGGTATGTTCAACCATTTATGTAGATGTCTTACAGTTTCTTGAAGTAGTCTTTTATGTTTTTGTTTGTACAGGTCTTTTGTGTCCCTGGTAAGATTTATTCCCAAGTATTTAACTTTTTTTGGTAGCTATTGTAAGTGGTATTGATTTCCTTATTCCTTTTTCAGCAATCTCTTTGCTGGTGTAGAGGAATACAACTGATTTTTGGATGTTGATCTTGTATCCTGCCACAATACTAAATCTCTCAATTAGTTCCAGTAGATTTTTCACTGAGACTCTTGGGTTTTCTACATATAGGATCATATCATCAGCAAATAGGGATAGTGTCACTTCTTCCTTACCAATTTGGATGCCTTTGATTTCCCTTTCTTGCCTAATGGCCCTGGCTAGGACTTCCAATACAATGTTGAATAGAAGTCGTGATAGAGGGCATCCTTGTCTGGTTCCTGTTCACAGGGGAATGGTTTCAGTCCCTCTCCATTAAGAATAATATTGGCTGTTGGTTTTGTATAGATGCCTTTTACTATGTTGAGGAATGTCCCTTCTAATCCTATTTTGCTGAGAGTTTTGATCAAGAATAGGTTTTGAATTTTATCAAATGCCTTTTCTGCATTGGTTGATATGATCATGTGGTTCTTTTCCATTGTTGTATTTATGTGGTGGATGACATTGATTGTTTTTCTAATAGTGAACCATCACTGTATACCTGATATGAACCCCACTTAGTCCTAATGAATTATTTTCTTGATATGTTGTTGTAGTCTATTGGCTAGGATTTTGTTGAAGATTTTTGCATCTATATTCATGAGGGATATTGGACTGTAGTTTTCCTTTTGAGTGATGTCTTTGCCTTGTTTTGGTATCAAGGTTATGCTTGCTTCATAAAATGAATTTGGGAGGATTCCATCCTTTTCCATGTTTTGGAATAGTTTGAGTAGGAATGGTGTCATTATTGTCTGAATGGTTGGTAGAATTCTTCAGTGAAACTGTCTGGGCCAGAACTTTTTTTTTCTTGGTAATAATTTTATGACTTGTTCAATTTCTTCTTTTGCCATGGATCTGTTCAACTTTTCCACATCAGTCTGTGTTAGTTTAGGTAAGTAGGGTGTTTCTAGAAATCTGTCCATTTCTTCCAGATTTTCAAATTTGTTGGAGTACAGTTCTTCATAGTATCCTAATATTATCCTTTTGATTTCAGTTAGTTCTGTTATGATGTTGCCCATTTTGTTTCTTATTCATGTTATTTGTATTCTCTCCCTCTTTTCCTTTGTTAAATTTGCCAGTGGTTTGTCAATTTTATT
>NW_006936536.1:0-1231 GCF_000298275.1 Orycteropus afer afer
TTTTCTTGGTATTTTCACGCAAATTCTTCTGCTAGTTGGGGTTTAGTCCAATTCTGCATCCTTTCCTTCAAGGCTCAGGGGTCCAAGATTATCTTCTGTATCTGTGTTAATTGGTTTCCCTTTTCTTTGTTGAAGAGGGTCTGTGCAATCCTTCTGCCTAGTCCGCCATCTTGCCCCACCTACCCGAAATCTCTGTTAGTTCTTTTGGCAGTCCATGGTACCTTTAGCACTCTTCACCAGCACCACAACTCAAAAGCACCAACTCTTCTTGGGTCTTCCTTATTCATCGTCCAGCTCTCACATGCATATGAGGCAATTGGAAATATCATGGCCTGTGTCAGGCACACCTTAATCCTCAAGGAGACATCCTTGCTCTTCAGCACTTAAAAGAGTTCCTTCACAGCTGACCTACCCAGTGATACATGTTTTCTAACATCCTGACTGCTGCTTCCATTGGCCTTGATTGTAGAACCAAGCAACATGAATTCTTTGACAACCTCAATCTTTTCTCCATTTATCGTGATGCTCCTTATTTGTCCAGTTGTGAGGATTTTTGTCTTCTTTGTATTGAGATGTAATCCATACTGAAGACTGTGTTCCTTAATCTTCATCAGTAAGTGCCTCAAGTCATCCTCACTTGCAGCAAGCAAAGTTGTATCATCAGTGTATCTCAGGTTGTTTTGATTCTTCCTCCAATCCTGATGCCACATTTTTCTTCATATAGCCCAGCTTCTCAGATTATTTGCTCAGCATATAGATTGAATGAGTGTGGGGAAAGAATACAACCCTGGCACACTCCCTTCCTGATTTTAAACCATACAGTGTCCCTTGTTCCATTTGAATGACAACCTTCTGGTCAAGGTACCAGGTTCCTCATGAGTATAATCAAGTATTCGGGAATTCCCATTCTTCTCAATGTTATCCATAATTTGTCATGATTCATACAATCAAATGCCTTTGCATAGTCAATAAACCACAAGTAAACATCTTTCTGGTATTCTTTGCCTTGAGCCAAGATCCATCTGACAGCAGCTATGATACCCCTTGTTCCATGTCCTCTTCAAAATCCAGCTTGCACCTCTGGAAGTTCTCTGTCAATATACTGCTGCAATCATTTTTGAATTATCTTTAGTAATATCTTACTTGTGTGCAGTATTAATGATATTGTTCTATAATTTCCACATTCTGTGGGATCACCTTTCTTTAGAATGGGTACAAATATGAATCTCTT
>NW_006936536.1:2261-2738 GCF_000298275.1 Orycteropus afer afer
AAGTCATTGGTCTTGCAAAATTCTACCATAGGAGTTCCAGCATTATTTCTGTCACCAAGCCCAAATTTTCAAACTACTGGTGATTCTTCTTTGTTTCAAACTTTTGCATTCCAGTCACCAGTTATAAATCAACACATCCTGCTTGCAAGTTCGATCAATTTCAGACTGCAGAAGTTGATAAATAACTTCAATTTCCTCATCTTTGGCTTTGGTGGTTGGTGCATAAATTTGAATAATAATCATATTAATTGGTCTTCCTTGTGGGCATATGGATATTATCCTATCACTGACAGCATTGTACTTCAGGACAGATCTTGAACCATCCTTTGTCATGATGAATGCCACACCATTCCTCTTTAAAATGTCATTCCCAGCATAGTAGATTATACGGTTGTTTGATTCAAAATGGCCAAAACCAGTCCATTTCAGCTCACTAATGCCTAGGATATCAATCTTTATGTGTTCCATTTCATTTTT
>NW_006936537.1:0-633 GCF_000298275.1 Orycteropus afer afer
AAGGCATTTGACTGCCAACCAGAAGGCTGGTGGGTTCAAACCCACCAGCCACTCCTTGGAGGAAGATTGGGCAATCTACTTCTGTAGTGATGTTGTTGTTGTTAGGTGCCGTTGAGTTGTCCCCAACCCATAGCAACCCTATGCACAGTAGAATGAAATACTGCCCGGTTCTGTGCCAGCACTTCAGTCCCTGCTATACCGGAGCCCATCAACATAGCCACTGTGTCAATCCATCTCACTGAGGGCTTTCCCTTCTTTTATCGACCCTCCACCTTACCAAGCTTGACATCCCTCTCCAGGGAATGGTCCCCTTTTACAACATGACCAAAATAGGTGAGATGAAGTCTGGCCATTCTCGCTTCCAAGAAGCATGCCAACTGCACTTCCTCCAGGACAGATTTGTTATTTCTTTTAGCAGTCCATGGTACTCTCAGCATTAATGCTTTACTAGCACTTATTCTTCCTTATTCATTGTCCAGCTCTCACATGTTTATGAGATGATTGAAAATATCATGGCTTGTGTCAGGCTCACTTTAGTCCTCAGGGAGACATCTTTGTTCATTGGCACTTGAATGAGGTCCTCTGCAGCCAACCTGCCCAGTGCCCGTATACGGCATCTGATGTCCTGACTGC
>NW_006936537.1:2038-2575 GCF_000298275.1 Orycteropus afer afer
GCAAGTTTCTGAGGCTCTTCTGACATCTATTTTGGTCTGTTCTTCCTTTCCTATATTTTTAATGGCCTCTTGCTTTCTCCATGGGTGATATTGTTGATGTCATTCCACAATTCTTCTGGTTTTCGGTCACTGGTGTTCAATGCATCAAATCTATTCTTTATATGGTCTCTAAATTCAGTAGGGATAGATTTAAGATCATATTTTGGCTCTCGTGGACTTGTTTTAATTGTCTTCAACTTCAACATGAAAGTGCATATGAGCAGTTGATGGTCTGTTCCACAACCAGCTCCTGGTCTTGTTTTGGCTGAAGATACTGAGTTTTTCCATTGCGTCTTGCCACATATGTACCCAATCTGATTCCTGTGTATTCCTTCTGGTGAAGTCCATGTGTATAGCTGCCATTTGTGTTGTTGAAAACAGGTATTTGCAATGAATAAGTCATTGGTCTTGCAAAATTCTACATGCTGTCTGCAGCATTATTTCTGTCACCTAGGTCAAATTTTCCAATTTTCCCATAGTGATACTGCCTTGGAAACC
>NW_006936538.1:0-653 GCF_000298275.1 Orycteropus afer afer
TGATTTTTCAGAAGTAGATCACCAGCCATGTTTTTCTAAGTGGGTTTGATTTGCCAACCTTTTGATTAGTCATACAATGCTCACCCATTTGTGCCACCCAGGGATCCTCCATAAACAGAACCCTAGGGAATATTTCTACTCTATTGTACATTGGATTGCTATGTGTCAGATTTATTGGAGGGTAACAGATTTTCATGTATGTATGGGTGAATATGCTGAACAATGTAGAAGAATACAAACATATTTAATTATTAATATTACAATAAAATAACCTTGAATATAGAGGGGGCTGAGTCACACATTCTCCCTTCAATTCTACACAGCTCATACAGAGAGGGTAGCTGTGAGTATGTTATATATGTGTTAATATATGTGTTAACATATATTAACACATATGTTAGATGAGAGATTAGAAACATATTTTTGAACATTTTAGTGCAATTCAATATATATTTAAAATAATAGTATATAAAGACAGCATTTTTGAAGGAAGTATTTAACAGTGTTTACTTGGGAGAGGAGCTGGTAGGAGAAAGGAGAGTTGTAGTTTGAACATTACACTATTTTATGTTTTTAAAATTATTTTATCATGAATAAATGGACCTTTGAATACAAACAGAACAAAGAGACAAAACCAAAAATTCTTCCAAGTA
>NW_006936538.1:1133-2644 GCF_000298275.1 Orycteropus afer afer
AATATTAAAACATAGTGAAGAACTCATGAATCACCTGATCATGAGGATGAACATGGAGGGCATTATACTGAATGAAATAAGTTAATCACAGAAAGACAAATATTGTATGATCCTGTTATTATAGAAAGTCAAAGAAAGGTTTACACAGGAAAGAAGATTGACTTTGTTGGTCATCTGGGGTGCAAGGGGAGAGGAGAGAAAGTTGCTGACTAGTTAAGAGACATATGGTGATTTGGCTGAAGGGAAAAGCATTATAACAACAGTGTGTGACCAGCACAATAACAATAGGTAAAAGGAGGACACACAGAGGTGCACAAAAGGTGTAGGTAAATACCACACAATACAATATCATCAGTAATAACAAACATTAGCCTATGGGTGGGGACATAGACAGACAGGTCAGAAGATCAGGTGTAGGTAGATGATGGGGAATATACCCATGACCATATGTAGGGTTGGCCGATGATATTCCTACATGGGTATTTGTATGTGCTACAAAAATATCTGCATCCATTATAGAACTAACAAAGGACAAGGTTGGAATAGCTTGTTAGCCACAACCAAGCACCTTAAGAGGGTGAGTTGCTGGGCCTGTGGGCTGGGGACCATGGTCTCAGGGAACACCAAGCTCAACTAGTGTAACATAGTACACAAAAACATTACTTTACATCCTATTTTGGTGAGTAGTAACTGGTGTCTTAAGAGCTTGTGAGTGGCCATACAAGATGTAACTATTGATCTCTCCTCATCTGGTATGAAGAACAGTGAACAAAATCAAGACATAAGGAAACAATTAGTCCAAGGACTAATGGACTATGGGAATCTTGGCTTACAGGACCCTAAGACCAGAAGAATTAGATGGTGCCCAGCTACCAATGGCAACCAATTAGAAAGGGATCAAAAATGGAAATCTTGGATAGAGTTGGAGGAAAAATGTGGAACAAAATTCAGAAACATTAAATTAACCAGAATTACTTGTTAGATAGAGACTAGTGATGCCCCCAAAACTACGGCCTCAGGTTACTCTTCAGGCCTGGAATTGGAAACACTCCTGTGAGTTAGCTCTCAGTCAAGCAATAGACAAACCTACCACCTGAACACCTACTCCAGGGAGATGCACTCTAACCATGAGAGATTGGAAGGATGGCATTTGAATGGGGGAAATCTAGAAAGACAAGATTGCATAGGTAAGAAGGACACAGAGAAGAGGTAAATACAGGGAACTCTTCCATTGTGGGTATTGTAATTGGGGTCATGAAACAAAATGTATATGAACTGTTAAGTGTCAAATGAATCTGCTTTATAAATTTGAACCCAAATCACAGTCATTTTGTTTAAAGTGCATAAAAGTAAATAGTAGTATGTGAGTCAGCATAGGAGCTCTGGTAGCATAGTGCCTAAGGCACTTGACCGCTAACCAGGAGGCTGGCAGTTCAAGCCCACCAGCCACTCCTCAGAAGGAAGGTTGGGCAATCTACTTCCATAGTGATACTGCCTTGGAAACCCAAGGA